>NC_043968.1:78035913-78242167 GCF_902148855.1 Sphaeramia orbicularis
AAAAACAAAAAACAAAAAACAAACAAACAATGCAATGGATTTTTTATGACTCTGTTTAATCATGGAGTAACAAAAATGTTCACTCAGCCGGACACCATGCGATTAATTTTAGAAGCAAAGAAACATGTATTTACTGATATACTACATAAAAACTATGAAATAAAAACATTTTTAATGGTACTAATCTGCTGTTTTCTCACATTTTAATATACCTGCATGGAGATAATATACAAAAAAACAAACATCTTTTTGTTTAGAAAAAAACAAAACAAAACTGTTTATTACAGTCTAGTAACAATTAGCAATGTTTTTTTACACTCAAACATGTTACTGCAGATTAGGTTTATCTAGAACACAGGTGTCAAACATGTGGTCCGGGGGCCAAATCTGGCCCGCCAAACAATCCAATCTGGCCCGTGGGATGAAAGTGCAAAAATTAACCTGAATAGTCCAGGTTGTCCAAATCATTTTGGTTCAGGTTCCATATACAGACCAACGTGATCTACAGTAAAAATAACAACACAATAACTCATATATAATGACAACTACAAATTTTCTTTGTGAAAAATTATATGGAAAAAATTTAAGTGAAAAAAATATGATTACACTGTGAAAAAATTAACATTTATAAAATTATTCTTTCACAATTAAATACAAATAAATACATAAATAAAAACAAAGACGAACAACCCGAAATGTGCAATTTTAACAATATTCTGCCTGTTACTAAATGTTTATGTAATACTGTGTAAGGTACATGTATAAATAATAAGTCGAGGCATAATATTGTTCAAATTGCTCTAATTTTTCAAATGAAATTTTGTTTTTTTCAGGTTATTCATTTCTTTTTTGTAAAATGTAAATATTTTCATAATTTAATTGGGGGGTTTTGTATTAAAAAAAAAACAACAAAACTTGGATTTGTCATTATTTATAGGTTATTAAGTCATTATTTCACTGGTCTGGCCCGCTTGACATCAACTTGGGCTGAATATGGCCCCTGAACCAAAATGAGTTTGACACCCCTGATCTAGAACAACAAAGTTACAGTAATGGCATGAATTGCAGTTGTATGGGATGATGCACAAAACAACAAATCCATAAATATATAAGAAAACACCTTTGATCAGCTGTCCACTGTAGTGACCACTATGCATGAAAGGGTTAAATAGATAAGAACATTTATTTGGGAAGTGCCATAAAAGAAGCACAGGGTGTTTTTTCCTTTTTCTTTCTTTCTTTCTTTTTTTTTTTTTAACCCTTTCATGCATGAATTATGAGAACCTTAATCAAGGTTTTTTTCCAGAGTGTTTTTATTCCTCTTTAGGCATGAAAAAAAACAAAAAACAATGCAATGGATTTTTTATGACTCTGTTTAATCATGGAGTAACAAAAATGTTCACTCAGCTGGACACCATGCGTTTAATTTTAGAAGCAAAGAAACATGTATTTATTGATATACTACATGAAAACTATAAAATAAAAACATTTTTAATGGTACTAATCTGCTGTTTTCTCACATTTTAACATACCTGCATGGAGATAATATACAAAAAACAAACAAACAAACAAACATCTTTTTGTTTAGAAAAAAACAAAACAAAAACAAAACTGTTTGTTACAGTCTAGTAACAATTTGCAATTTTTTTTACACTCAAACATGTTACTGCAGATTAGGTTTATCTAGAACAGCAAAGTTACAGTAATGGTATGAATTGCAGTGTATGGGATGATGCACAAAACAACAAATCCATAAATATATAAGAAAACACCTTTGATCAGCTGTCCACTGTAGTGACCACTATGCACGAAAGGGTTAAATTAACCCTTTCATGCATTAATTATGAGAACCTTAGTTAAGATTTTTCTCTTGAGTATTTTTATTCCTCCATAGGCATGAAAAAAAACAATGTGATCAAGTTTTTTTTTTTCATGGAGTTACAAAAATGTCCATGCATTTAATTTTTGAAGTAAAAGACACTGTGTTTAAAACCCAATATCAGAA
Source organism: Sphaeramia orbicularis (assembly GCF_902148855.1). Lineage (NCBI taxonomy): Eukaryota > Metazoa > Chordata > Actinopteri > Kurtiformes > Apogonidae > Sphaeramia > Sphaeramia orbicularis. Next base: position 78,037,919 of record NC_043968.1, read on the forward strand.
ATTGATATTAAAACAATGAAATAAAATCTGACATCTCACATTTTAATCTCACATTTTAACATATTCTAATGCTAATTATTACTCTTTTCATGGAGATAATATGCAAAAAAAAAAACAACAACAAAAAAACCTATTTTTTCTTTACAAATAACAGTTGATTTACACTGAAACATTACTGCAGATCAGGTTTATCAAGAACAGCAAAGTTACAGTAATGGTATGAATTACAGTGTATAGGATGATGCAAAAACGTCCACTGTGTTGGCTGATATGGAACTAAAATAACAAAACCCGTGAATATACAGCTGTAGAATAGCTGTCCACTGTAGTGACCACTATGTATGAAAAGGTTAAATTAATTTTATTTATATGACAAAAGAGTAGAAACACAAACAGTGCACTGGCTCTTCATGGGTTAAACTCTTCCGCTGAACAGCAACGTGCTTATTTTGACGGCTGCAACGTCACAAAGATCCCGCCTCCTCTTTGATATGATTGGTGGAGCCGTGGGAATATTCAAATACGGCCTTGATTGATTGGCCCTGAGCCGGCCGGTTTACAACAGAGCAGTGGAGGGGACTCATTTCCATTCCGACATCACTCTCTCTCTCTCTCTCTCTCTCTCTCTCTCTCTCTCTCTCTTCTTCTTCTTCTTCTTCTTCTTCTGTGACACACACATACATAGATCTGCAGCTGAGATGGTCCTCCAGCAGCTGGACCAGCAGACAGGGTCTCTTCCAGGCTGTCCTTAGCCCGGGTTTGGACATGTGTGGGCGGTAGGAGCAGGTCCTGGACCCGGAGCCGGAACCGGAGCCGGAGCCCACCGTGGATGGAGCCCAGCTCGTCCATGGATGCTTCCCCCGGAGCTCTCCAGTGCGCATCGCCGACAACAGTGTCCAGAAAGCCTGTGCAGAGGAAAGCCGCCTGCCTTCCGCCCAGGGGAGCAGCCGAGGAGGAGCAAAGAGGAGCCAGCCTGATGATCAGATAAGACTCTGTAAGACACGCACTTATGTTTACATTTATTTGGGTTCCTGCTCCTTTTCCCTTCTCCATGTTTGCGTGGCTGTGGCAGGAGCAGCTGTGTGTGTTTGGGTGCAGATGTGTCAGGTTGTGTGTCCACAGAGGTGCACAGGAGCAAACATGAAGGACTACAACAAGCTCCGGTGCCTCATGTCAACGTTTGTCCCGCATTGATTTTGGGTCGACTGCGCTTAAGTGGTGAGAGATGCCCAGTGCGCACTAATGGGCGAGAGAGAGAGAGAGAGAGAGAGAGAGGGGGGGGGGGGGGGCTATTGGCTAATGTGGGTCTGGATCATGGGCCGAGTCCAACTATGGGATGTGCTGTTTGTCAAGGATAATTAGATGTCCGCAACAATCAATCTGTACTCAGTTATAGAACAGAATAGAATAGAATAGAATAGAATAGAATAGAATGCCATTTATTGTCATTATACTGAACGAGCTTCTTCTTTTTCAGTGTTTCAGTGTAAACAGATCGTTATAGATAAAATATAAGGTTTGATTGATTCATTTAGTGATTTATTCTGAACATGCGTTGACATTTAACAACAAACATGCATAATAATACAAGTATGAATAGAATAGAATAGAATAGAATAGAATAGAATGCCATTTATTGTCATTATACTGAACGAGCTTCTTATTCAGTGTTTCAGTGTAAACAGATCATTATAGATAAAATATAAGGTTTGATTGATTGATTGATTGATTTAGTGATTTATTGTGAACATGCCATGAAATTTAACAACAAACATGCATAATAATACAAATATGAATAGAATAGAAAATAGAATACAACAGAATGGCATTTATTGTCATTATATGAAATGTAGAACGAGCTTCTCCTTTTTCAGTGTAAACAGATCATTATAGATAAATATAAGGTTTGATTGATTGATTGATTTAGTGATTTATTCCGAACATGCCATGAAATTTAACAACAAACATGCATAATAATACAAATATGAATAGAATAGAATAGAATGGCAATTATTGTCATTATACTGAATGAGCTTCTTCTTTTTCAGTGTTTCACTGTAAACAGATCATTATAGATTAAATTTAAGGTTTGATTGATTGATTTAGTGATTTATTCTGAACATGCAATGATATTTAACAACAAACATGCATAACATAATACAAGTATGAATAGAATAGAATAGAATGCCATTTATTGTCATTATATTAAATGTAGAATGAGCTTTTCCTTTTTCAGTGTAAACAGATCATTATAGATAAAATATAAGGTTTGATTGATTGACTGATTTAGTGGTTTATTGCGAACATGCATTGACATTTAACAACAAACATGCATAAAATAATACAAGTATGAATAGAATAGAATAGAATAGAATAGAATAGAATAGAATGTCATTTATTGTCATTATACTGAACGAGCTTCTTCTTTTTCAGTGTAAACAGATCATTATAGATAAAATATAAGGTTTGATTGATTGATTTAATGATTTATTCCGAACATGCATTCACATTTAACAACAAACATGCATAATAATACAAGTATGAATAGAATAGAATAGAATAGAATAGAATGCCATTTATTGTTATTATATTAAATGTAGAACAAGCTTCAGGAGCTACAGGATGGTTGCATATTTACAGAATAATTATAGTGCACAGGCTGATGAATGTATGTTACATGTGATTATTATTCCCAGAATGGTTGGACTGCACATGTTGAGGTAGTATTTGGAATAGCATCAGTGCTTTATAGTGATGTCTGGGGTCGTTACATGTGAGAATTCAGGGTGGTGATGGACTCTAATATGGGCCTAAGTATAAGGGATATTTACAGAACTAAATTAGGTTTCAATATAAGTTTCCTTCTCAGGATTGTGCGTCCATGTATGTGGTGTTTCATGTGTGTGCACGGATGGATGGATGGATGGATGGTGTGAAAGGCGCTTTTCTACGTCTGAATCTCAGTGGCTACAGGAAGTGCTTTGAAGTATATTATCGGTCATTCAGAAGCCGTCTCTGAAGGTTTCCACTTCTATTGTCTAGAAGCCGGAGGAGGGATCATCGCACCTCAGTGCACCGGTGGCAGCCGAGGTTGAAGGTTAGCCGCAGCGGAGGGCCCTATAGATTATTGGCCAGGTGTGAAATTCTACCCTGCGAGCTTTTCCCTGCTTGTGCCAGATCCTTTATTATCCAGAGAGATGGGATGTCACAGCTTTCCACCAGAGGCAGAGAAGAAAAGCCTGCAATTTTGGTGTTTATTATCCTCTTCTTTCCTTTGTGCTATTTTTTTTCAGCAAAAGAGAAAAATATGTCAGCCCCCACACCACCCCCCCAAGGGCTGGAGGCGCTATCTGGGAAAAGCTCCTCTTTTATCCCTATAATTTTTTTTTCTAATAAACACCCGCAGATCATGACTGGAGATGTGTTTCCTTAAACACATTTAATGCATAATTTCATATTTTGCATTTGCAGAAAAAACTTACAGGTTTTTTACAGAGGCTGTTTCTCAGTACGCGTTCTTGTCTGTTCTTCTGTTCTTGTGAAACGTCATCAGCCGCGGTCCAAGTTCTGTTCCGGTTGAAAGTTTGCATGGAATAACCAGATGTTGTTCTTGTCTGCTAGCTTAAACTAAGGATGTGCTGGTTGGTGACCCTTGTAGACTTGGCTGGAAATATCCCAACATGCACTTCATGCTCTCAAATGTAACAGTGGCTTCTTTGAAAACTGAATTCATAGATGTTTAATTGACTAGATCAGGGGTGTCAAACTCATTTTAGTTCAGGGGCCACATTCAGCCTAATATGGTCTAAAGTGGGCTGGACCAGTAAAAATAATACAAATAATTAGGGATCCACCAATACCAATACCAGTATCGGGCATCGGCTCTGATACTCAGTGTGTGTACTCATATTCGTACTCGTAAAAGTAATCCGATACAAATGCACCGATACCACTTACAGCCGTGTGACATTCACAGTTCAGTGCAGCAGGTGGAATAATGTGTGGGGAGTGTGAAGAGTGTGGAGATTTTTCAAAATAAATGACAGTGATAAAAGTAACACTGACTGCAAGTAACGTTAAAGTAACGTTGGCGGAGGTCTGCGCTCTTTGAGTGCTTTTCTTGTTATTATTATTATAGAATTAGATGAGAACACGTTGAGTTCATTTAGCTCCTACATTACAGGACCTACGATGTGACTATTGTGCACTCGTATGTTGCGATGACGATGCTCAAACGATATATTGTGCAGCTCTAAAATACACTCTATGAGAAGAGGAGCAAACGGTGGAAAGACAGAATGGAAGCACTGTAAACGAAATGCAAATTAGTCTCAGAGATCAATGTAATGTAATGATAAAATTGAGATCACGATGTTATTTTATTTTTTTAATGTGATACGATACTTTTGCCATATCGTCCACCCCTACTCTAAACCAATTTATGGATGCACATGGAACTCACTTTTCCTTCACAAAAGTTCACTTCAAATGTGCTTAACATTTTATCTTGGACGGACCACTCTGCACTGATATCTGCTGATACTGCCACTACCACAAAAACACAACCTGATAAGGGTCACGTGTCGGTATGTGTGGACACACCGGGAAAGCCAGTAATTTTTTAATTTAGTACGAGATAGAGGGGTAATATATAATAATAATGAATATATCTGTAAATCAACCTGATATTTACGTCCATCGCCATGTTTATGGAATGACTTCTCGTGTCATCTCGTGATAATAAATAAACAAATCATCGCATTTGTGATTTAATGGAAAAAACGACATTATGCACTTTTGTTTTTTTTTTTCGACAGTTAGTAAATATCAGTAAAGTTTTGTGCAGATGTTGGATGGAAAAGCCACTACTGATTCTGCAGCCTTATCTCCTTGGACAGGCTGTTCCATCATGTATTTAGTTTCGTGCGCTGCCTGTTGATGTTCAGATCCAACAGTCATGTGGTTTCTAATAAAGTCAAAGTTCATGTCATAGATGCATGAAGTGATTTTAGGGGTTCTGTGCAAGGTTCTAATAGTTTTGGATTTTTACCTCCACCAAGGAGGTTATGTTTTTGCCAGGGTTTGTTTGTTTGTTTGTCTGTCTGTTTGACTGTTTGTTTGTTTGTTTGTTTGTCTGTCCGTTAGTGTGCAACATAACTCAAAAAGTTATGGACAGATTTGGATGAAATTTTCAGGGTTTGTTGGAAATGGGATAAGGAAGAAATGATTAAATTTTGGTGCTGATCGGGGGTGGGGGGGCCCACGGGGGGGGCCACTGATCAGCCTTGGCAGAGGTCTGCGCTCTCCGAGTGCTTCTAGTTCATTATAGTTTAGTTTTATTTAGTTTGGACTTTTTTTCTCTAATTCAGTTAGTTTTAATTCGTTTTTAGAGCAGGTTTGCTAGTTAGCTTACCGGCCGATAGGCTGTAAGCTATTGTTGTCATGCGGCGTCCAGCAGCGTCGTCTGTCGTCGTCTGTCGTCCGTTACAAAAATTTCAATCGTCTTCTTCTCCGAAACTACAATTCCCATTGACTTCAAACTTGGTATACAGCTTCTTTAGGATGATGTCAACAAAAGTTAGTGAAATTATTTTGGATCTGGATCTGATTCTGGATTTGGTGCGACTTTGAAAAATGTCCCCATTATAAGAGATAGGAAGTGGATCGATGCAATAACTCAGTAAATATAAATGATATCCAGTATAAATTTCTACAGTCCAGCCCTGATGGGGAGATGACCAAAACATAATGTCCACATGCTGATCAGGATCTTCTTCTGGATCCGGGAACTTAAGAAAAATTTCACATGGGCTCTTACGGGGAAAAAATGTCAATCATCTTCTTCTCCAAAACTCCAGTTCTGATTGACTTCAAACTTGGTATACAGCTTCTTTATGGTGATGTCAACATGAGGTATTGAAATTATTTGGATCCGGATCTGATTCTGGATTTGGTGCCACTTTGAAAAATGTCCCGATTATAACAGATGGGAAGTGGATCGATGCAATAACTCAGTAAATATAAATGATATCAAGTTGGAATTTGAATTTTTTACTGATCTGATTAGAATATGACCAAAAAATCGGCTATTTCTGTAATATAATAAATACACAGAACTGGGTGATAATAAATGGTGTCTGGATACATTTCACAAACCTTTTATTTTGGCCGGTAAGCTACAGGGCCATTGGTCCTATTTTTTTTTAATTAGTTTTCATTTTCTTCTAAATGCTTAGTTTTAGTTTAGTTTTTCATATCTTTTCTCTTCTTCTCTGTCGTATTCAAATAAATCCCAGACAGGACTCTGCTACTTTCTCCCAACTTTAGTCTCCATGTTTCCAGGTAGAGTGGGGACCAGAAGACGACTGGAAACCACAAGTGACCACAAGTTAAATATCATATGGTGCCAGCAGATAAAATTGCTTGAGCAAGAATAAGTCGATTTTGTGTCAATCCAACATTTACAAAGACGAAAACTGAGGGAATTTTATCCAGAATTTTTATACGTTTTAGTTAGTTTTATAAACACACGATACAGTTTCAGTTATGTTTTTTTTTTTCTTTGAATTATAGTTTTTATTTATTTCAGTGAATGAAAATGTTTTTACAATTCTAGTTTTGGTCATTTCGTTAGTTTTCATTAACGATAATAACCTTGGTCCCGTGTTGATATCAGCTGATTGATCCTCTGTCAGGTTTCCGATGCCTTTGTAAATTGCCTTTGTCCTGTCGTTTCTAGAGCTGCAGCTCCGGTTGCTTTGGTGACTGTGTCCGTCAATTAAAGCTCCGCACATGTGACTAGCTGTGATTATGTTGCAGTATTCATGTTGTGGTCGTTCCATTTGAAGGCGCTCGGACTCATTAGAGGTGCTTGTAAATTGAGTGGTATTATGAGCTGTCTGTGTGCAGGTATACCACGGGCTTTCCCTCTGATCTGCCATCACACCCCAGCAGTAATTTCAACTGTGTGAAGAGAAGGAATTTGTCATTTGGCTGCCTGCTTCCCTTTTTGCTTCCTCTGTAAAGAAGCTGAGCTCTGATTTATTGTGAAGTCTCCCCAGGCTCGCTCCATCTCCAAGCCTACTAAATTACTGAATGAAGGAAACCGCTCACCATGAGAATGACCTTTTCCTGAATGATTATTACTCAGGCCAGTGCAAGGACTGATTAAGGTCATGTCTTTCTTTTCTGCCATGTCATTTCTGTAGCCGTGCTCTGCTGGACAGTTAAGTGGAGAGTGGGTTCCATAAATCCGACTAAAACGCTGAAGGATGTCAAATGACTCGCAAAACACAGACAGTATGCACGAGAGCTGCGCAATATATCGTTTGAATGTCGTCATCGTGATGTACATGTGCGCAATAGTCACATCGCCGGTCCTGTAATGTAGGAGACAAGGTTATAATAGTTTTGGATTTTTCATTATAGTTTAGTTTTATTTAGTTTAGACGTTTTTTTCTCTAATTCACTTAGTTTTAATTCGTTTTTGGAGCAGGTTTGCCAGTTTTTATTAGTTTTCATTTTTTTTCTAAATGCTTAGTTTTAGTTTAGTTTTAGTATTAATTTCGGTTTTGTCGTATCTTTTCTCTTCTTCGCCATCATATTCAAATAAATCCCAGACAGGACTCTGCTGCTTTCTCCCAACTTTAGTCTCCACGTTTCCAGGTAGAGTGGAGACCAGAAGACGACTGGAAACCACAAGTGAACACAAGTGATGGACTGTTAAATATCATATGGTGCCAGCAGATAAAATTGCTAGAGCAAAAATAAATCGATTTCATATCAATCTGACATTGACAAAGATGAAAACGGAGGGAATTTTATCCAAAATTTTTATACGTTTTAGTTAGTTTTGTAAACACACAATGCAGTTTCAGTTAGTTACCTCCGCCAAGGAGGTTATGTTTTTGCCAGGGTTTGTTTGTTTGTTTCTCTGTTTGTTTGTTTGTTTGTTTGTCTGTCTGTCTGTTTGTTTGTCTGTCCGTTAGTGTGCAACATAACTCAAAAAGTTATGGACAGATTTGGATGAAATTTTCAGGGTTTGTTGGAAATGGGATAAGGAAGAAATGATTAAATTTTGGTGGTGATCGGGGGTGGGGGGGCCCACGGGGGGGCGGCCACTGATCAGCCTTGGCGGAGGTCTGCGCTCTCCGAGTGCTTCTAGTTATCGTTTTTTTTCTTTTAATTATAGTTTTTATTTATTTCTTCCATCCATCCATCCATCCATTATCCACTGCTTATCCGGGGATGGGTCGCGGGGGCAACAGTCTTAGCAGGGATGCCCAATGCTTGTTCCTGAGGGTTCACGAGTGCTGCACGGCATCAATTAGCCGTGAGGCTCTGCTCTGTACCCAGGTTGGGCTCTGACGCCGACTACGGTCCGGTCCGGCCGAACTATCTCCGACACCGACTGAGGCTCCGTCACCTGCTCCGGTCCTGTAGGCCTCAGGCTCCTACCCCGACTATGGCCCCGGCTGAGCCTCTGACTGGCGTATCCATGCAGACGTCATTCAGTTTCCTCTAACCCCCCCACTCTTCCAGAACAGCCCCAGTTCAGACCTATGTGACTAATGTTACAATTCCTACTGGTTTATGTTAGTGACAAAACAGTTTGCAGGTGAACTTTCCATCCTAATAGAACTAATATAGCCAGGTTCTGGCTACGCTTCCTGTACAAGGCTCCAGACTCTGGGAAGGCGAGGAGGGGCACGCGCAGAGGGGGGACGGGGGGAGGGGCGAATGGCAGTTGAGTTTGATAGACATATCACCATTCAGTCATTTCGAGTGGGCGCTCAAAATGATTGGATGGTGTGTTTTTCGGTCCTGCCCGTTCCACAGGTGACTGATTTTTAAAATTTTTGTGTTAGAGCATTTAATTAATTAGTTGTAATCGGGGTATGAAGAGGATTTTAAGGAATACAGGATGGGGAAGCAAAATTTACAATGAACATTTAATTGTTTTTTCTCAGCAGGCACTACGTCAATTGTTTTGAAACCAAACATATATTGATGTCATAATCATACCTAACACTATTATCCATACCTTTTCAGAAACTTTTGCCCATATGAGTAATCAGGAAAGCAAACGTCAAAGAGTGTGTGATTTGCTGAATGCACTCGTCACACCAAAGGAGATTTCAAAAATAGTTGGAGTGTCCATAAAGACTGTTTATAATGGAAAGAAGAGAATGACTATGAGCAAAACTATTACGAGAAAGTCTGGAAGTGGAGGAAGCAACAAAAAATGTACCAAAGCTTTTATTAAAGCTCTCAAATCCAAAATCCTAAAGGATCCAACCAAATCCATGAGAAAAATGGCAATTGAACTTGAGGTAGACAACAAGACCGTTAGAAATGCAGTAAAATATGATTTGAAGTTAAAATCTTACACAAGAACACCAAAACACTTGTTGACAACAGCAACAAATCCAACTTTAGCAATTTTTGGGAATCATGTTTATGGCCGCCTTCTAGCCCAGATCTAAACCCTCTGGTTTCTGCTATTTGGGGCGTTTTAGAACATGGAACCAATAGAACATCACACAGCAATGTCGACTTTCTTAAAGATACTATTAAAGAAGAATGGGAGAAGTTGTCCCCCGAATATTTGAGGAACACTTGCGCAAGTTTCAGGAAGCGTGTGAAGGCAGTTATTGAGAAAGAAGGAGGACACATAGAATAAAAACATTTTCTATGTCAATTTTCTTGTGGCAAATAAATTCTCATGACTTTCAATAAACTAATTGGTCATGCACTGTCTTTCAATCCCTGCCTCAAAATATTGTAAATTTTGCTTCCCCACCCTGTATAATAAAAAATGCTCCAGAAAAACATCTCAGACCCCACCTTTAAGCGCTGGAGTCCTGCCATTTGTTTACTAGTGCAATGACATCAAATAACTAATACACACATTTCATACATATTCTGTTCACTTCCTTCACATGAATTATTCCACTGAGGAGTGGACAGTTACTACTAACACACACAATACCACATGTCCTTTTTTAATCATTGTTATTACTTGTTTATTCTTTTGTATGAATGTATTTTGAATATTTTTTGTATCTTATATATTGTTGTATGTCACTGATGTGTCTGTTTCTACTCGTATCTATATTTACCTTACTGTGTTCTCCAGGAAGTGGGAAATATATTTTTTATTTATGCCTTGATACATCATCTATATCACAGGTGTCAAACATACGCCAAAACCGGCCCTCCAAAGGGTCCAATCCGGCCCGTGGAATGAATTTGTGAAATGCAGAAATTACACTGAAGATATTCACAATCAAAGATGTTAAAATAATTTTAGGTCAGTTCAATCTAAAGTAGGTCAGAACCAGTAAAATACTACCATAATAACCTATAAATAATAAAAAACGTGAATTTTTCTCTTTGTTTTAGTGTTAGAAAAGTAAAAGTGCACAAAAATGTTTACATTTACAAACTAGCCTTTTACAAAAAAAATGTGAATAACCTGAAATGTCTTAAGAGAAATCAGTGGAATTGTACCAATATTCTGCCTGTTACTAAAACTTTTGCGTATTTGTAGATCCACTGTGATGTGTACGTTGTAATACACATGTGTAAATATATAAACTAAGGTGTAATATTGTTAAAATTGCACTTATTTTTCTTCCAAAATTTCAGGTTCATATTTGTTCATGTTATATTCACGTACAGTTTGTAGATGTAAACATTTTCATAATTTTTTTTCACTCAAAAACATACAAAAAACTTTGGAGTTGATGTTATTTATAAGTTCTCATCCTATTATTTATATTATTTCACTGGTCCGGCCCACTTTAGATCAGATTCAGCTGTATGTGGCCCCTGAACTAAAATGAGTTTGACACCCCTGATCTATATGATAAATTTAAAGGTTATACCCAGCTGGAAAACAACAAAATATTGCCTTGTTAACAGTGTCATGATATATCGTGATATATGGTATTGTGATCCTAGTATTGGTATTTGTATCGTATATATACACACCCCTATCTGTCATGCAGTCTATATAAACAGGGCTCGGTGATAAATGATAATTCTGTTGTCATCTGTGTTTTTCATTTGTTTTGTTCTCAGTTCAAACGGCTCAGAATGTTTCAGTATTTTGCTGTTTTCCTTTTTTTGATAATGGCTGTGCCTGTTATCATTCTAATAGTTGTGAAGGTTCTACCCCTGGGTTTGGGAAATGCTCTGCTGTTTCATGATCTGAACACAGAGAAAAGTGCATATTTCATGTCATTTTCACTGTGTTGCTTCTTTTTATCTCATTTGTGTCTGTTTGGTACTTTAAATAATTGTCATTTTGTTTTGTCTTGCTGCGGCTTTTGCATTTTCCTCGTGCGGTGTCATTTTCGTCGTTGTCATCTTGTTTCATCTTTTGCACCATTTTTGTCTTGTTATGACTTTTAGGATTTTTTTTTTTGTTTTTTTTTTTGTCATATTCATGTTGTTGAAGCTTTTCTGAATACTATACAACCCCAAATTCTTGTTTAGATCCCTCAACTTTCATTCAGGACCAAACTTATCCTTTTGTTACACCTGTCAATCAGTTTGTTTTTGTCTTTTACATAGTTTTACTTTACTTTTACAAATAATTGAACACCATAATTAACTGTCCACTTGCTTCAACTTTCACTCAGGACAGAAAAATGTGCTTTTTGTTTGTGACTTTGACACCATTTTTGTTTTGTTTTTTTGTCTTTTCCAGAGACTGATCTCATGAAATCAGATATGTTATGCCAGTTCTTATGGCGTCTGGTGTGCTATACGTACACATTTTTGACCTTTCGGGTCTTATTCAACGCCATTTGACCTCATGTCAATTTATGCCAAACTCTCCGTTTCGCATAACCCAAACTGCTAACCCTAACCCTCAGTGCGTGGGATTTGACATATTGTAAGCAAATGCAGAAAGCTTCTAATGTGTACAGATAACAGGTCAATTAAAAGTGGCGTGTATATTTACGCAATTTCATGAAACCATGTTGCTTTTCCATCATTTTCACCTTGTTGCTTCTTTTATCTCATTTGTGTCTATTTGGTACTTTGAATAATTGTCATCTTGTTTCATCTTTTGCACCGTTTTTGTCTTGTTATGAGTTTTATGATGTTGGGTGTTTTTTTTTTTTGTCATATTCAAGTTGTTGAAGCTTTTCTGAATACTATACAACCCCAAATTCCTGTTTAGATCCCTCAACTTTCATTCAGGACCAAACTTATCCTTTTGGTACACCTGTCAATCAATTAGTTTTTGTCTTTTACATAGTTTTCATATTCACACAAATGTGTCTTACAAATAATTGAACACCATAATTAACTGTCCACTTGCTTCAACTTTCATTCAGGACAGAAAAATTCGCCTTTTGTTCTTGACTTTGACACCTTTTATATATATATATTTTTTTTTGTCTTTTCCAGAAACTGATCTCATGAAATCGTGTTGTATGTCACACCAGTTCTTATGGCATTTGATGTGCTATACGTACACATTTTTGACCTTTCGCATGTTATTTAACCCTTTCATGCATAGTGGTCACTACAGTGGACAGTTATTCTTCAGCTGTTCTCTTGTATATTCATGGATTTTGTTGTTTTAGTTCCATATCAGCCGACACAGTGGACGCTCATGCACCATCCCAAACACTGCAATTCATACAATTATTGTAACTTTGCTGCTCATGATAAACCTGATCTGCATTAACATGTTTTAGTGTAAATCAGTTGCTAATTGTTATTAGACTGTAATTAATAGTTTTCTGAAACAAAAAGTTGTTTTTCTGTTTTTGTTTTTTTGCATATCCTCCTGAGACCCAGCAATGCATTTTGTCCTCTGTAGGGGACGAAGTTTCACAGTTTAACTTAAAAAATGCCGTGCATTATAAAGGACATTCCATTAAAAAATCAATCAATAAATAAAAATTATTTTAAAAATGTATCTGAAAAAACTGTTGCATTATGCAGTTTCCAATCAAGACAATTTTTTAATGTAAAAAAGCTAAAACTGTCAAATTCCTGGGTCTCAGGAGGATATTATCTCCATGAAATGAGTGATAACTAATATTAGAGTATGATAAAATGTGAGAAAACATTAGCGATTTAGCAATTAGCAACATTAAAAATGTTTTTATGTCATAGTTTTCACACAGTATATCACTTTCTGATGATGAGTTTTAAATGCATGTTTCTTTGCTTCAAAAATGAAATGCATGGTGTCCAGCTGAGTGGACATTTTTGTGACTCCACGAAAAATAGGTTCATTAAAAAAATTCATTTGCATTGTTTTTTTCATGCCTAAAGAGGAATAAAAACACTCAAGAAAAAAATATTGGCTAAGATTCTCATAATTCATGCGTGAAAGGGTTAATGCTATTTGATTGCGTGTCAATTTATGCCAAGATCTCCATTTCACATAACCCAAACCTTCAGTGCATGTTATTTGACGCGGTGTGAACATACGTGGAAAGCTTATAATACGTACAGATAACAGGCCAATTAAAAGTGGTGTATGTACCTTCGCGATTTCCTGGTATCACGTCGCTTTTCCATCATTTTCATCTTGTTATGACTTTTATGTTTTGTTTTTTCTTTTGTCGTATTCATGTTGTTGAAGCTTTTCTGAATACTATACAACCCCAAATTCCTGTTTAGATCCCTCAGCTTTCATTCAAGACCAAACTTATCCTTTTGTTAAACCTGTCAATCAGTTTGTTTTTGTCTTTTACATAGTTTTACTTTACTTTTACTAATAATTGAACACCATAATTAACTGTCCACTTGCTTCAACTTTCACTCAAGACAGAAAAATTTGCATTTTGTTTGTGACTTTGACACCATTTTTGTTGTTTTTTTGTCTTTTCCAGAGACTGATCTCATGAAATCGGATGTGTTATGCCAGTTCTTATGGCGTCTGGTGTGCTATACGTACACATTTTTGACCTTTCGGGTCTTATTCAACGCCATTTGACCTCATGTCAATTTAAGCCAAAATCCCCGTTTCGCATAACCCAAACCGCTAACCCTAACCCTCAGTGTGTGGGATTTGACGTATTGTGAACAAATGCAGAAAGCTTCTAATATGTACAGATAACAGGTCAGTTAAAAGTGGCATGTATATTTATGTGATTTCATGATACCATGTTGCTTTTCCATCATTTTCACCTTGTTGCTTCTTTTATCTCATTCGTGTCTGTTTGGTACTTTGAATAATTGCACTGGTCAGCAACAAATTTATTTAAGTTTTTCGAGCTGATTTAGGATAATTTTGGTGTGCTGAATCCAAAAATCGCATTAATTTTGCTCAATCAGGTCAACTTTCTGAACTATGCTACAAATTGGCTTTTTAACATTTTTGCTTACATTTATGGGCATTTTCACATCATATGTCACAAAATTCTTTCATATTTCTTGCAATAAACGAGTTCTGAAGATTTAACTTTTGCCAATTTATGATTGTTTTTCTTAATATTACAGGTGAATGAAATGGCTTCGACTAGAAGATCTTGCAAAAATAAGCCTGACGTATTCTGCTACATCTGCGGTGAATACACCATTTTACCTAACAGGAATCAAGTCACAAGTTTCATAAAGTGTGCTTACCAATCTTATTTTGGTATTAATTATTATATTTTGTGAGAAGATCAAATTTTTCAAAATCAAATTAGCAAAAAAACCTGACCTGATTGAGAAAAACAGATGTCATTTTTGGATTTAGCGGTGCAAAATGGTAGTAATTCAGTTGAAAAAACCTAGACAACTTGCAAAAAAACATTTTTTTGTAACCCAGTGTTGTCATCTTGTTTCATCTTTTGCACCATTTTTGTCTTGTTATGAGTTTTATGATGTTGGGTGGGTTTTTTTTTGTTTTTTTGGGGGGCATTTTCATGTTGTTGAAGTTTTTCTGAATACTATACAACCCCAAATTCCTCACTTCCCTGCTTTTCCATCATTTTCATCTTGTTATGACTTTTATGTTTGTTATTTTGTCGTATTCATGTTGTTGAAGCTTTTCGGAATACTATACAACCCCAAATTCCTGTTTAGATCCCTCACCTTTCATTCAGGACCAAACTTATCCTTTTGTTACACCTGTCAATCAGTTTGTTTTTGTCTTTTATATAGTTTTTCTTTTACAAATAATTGAACACCATAATTAACTGTCCATTAACACCTTTCGGGTCTTATTCAACGCACATTTGATCTCATGTCAATTTACGCCAAAATCTCCGTTTCGCATAACCCAAACCGCTAACCCTAACCGTCAGTGTGTGGGATTTGACGTATTGTAAACAGTTGCAGAAAGCTTCTAATGCGTACAGATAACAGGTCAGTTAAAAGTGGCATGTATATTTACACGATTTCATGAAACCATGTTGCTTTTCCATCATTTTCACCTTGTTGCTTCTTTTATCTCATTTGTGTCTGTTTGGTTCTTTGAATTATTGTCATCTTGTTTGTCTTTCTGCGTCTTTTGCATTTTCCTCAAATGTGTGGTGTCATTTACATCTTGTTGTGACTTTTATGATGTTTTTTTTTTTTTTTTTTCTCATATTCATGTTGTTGAAGTTTTTATGATTACTATACAACAACTTTCATTCAGGACCAAACTTATCCTTTTGTTACACCTGTCAATCAGTTTGTTTTTATCTTTTACATAGTTTTCATATTCATACAAATGTGTCTTACAAATAATTGAACACCATAATTAACTGTCCACTTGCATCAGCTTTGACTCAGGACAGAAAAATGTGCCTTTTGTTCGTGACTTTGACACCATTTTTTTTTTTTTTTGTCTTTTCCAGAGACTGATCTCAGGAAATCGCGTCGTATGTCATATGTAGTTCTTATGTTGTTTCGCTGCTATACGTACACATTTTCACCAAGATCTCCATTTCACATAACCCAAACCCTAAGTGCATGTTATTTGACGCGGTGTGAACATACGTGGAACGCTTATAATGCGTAACAGGCCAATTAAAAGTGGTATATATATTTATTTGATTTCATAATATTGCGTTGCTTTTCCTTCATTGTCATCTTGTTGTGTTTTTTACAAATACAACATAACCATCCAGGTTTTACTTTCCCCCTGGTGTAAAAGTCAGTCTTTAAATTTGAAAGAAACACTAACTTTTTTTTTTTTTTTTTTACTTTTTTTTATTGGAAGTACTTTCACAGGTATGACTGTGCAACGTGACAAAAAGGACTTCCATTCTTTCATTTTTGTTTTTGTCCTTCCCACAATCCCACTCTACCCAAAAGAAGGCAATCCTTCATGTAAATCCAATATTGACAAGTAATCAGTACAGAATAGATACAACAATTGTCTAATTTTTTTTTTTTTTTCTTTTATAAATATTTTTATTGAAAAGTATGGCACAACAAAGACAAACTCAACAATTCAGGCAATACAAATCTGACAGAAAAATATAATAGTCACTGTCCAACAGAAAAAAAACAACAAAATTCCCTGAATTCAGAGCCACACTTAGCATTTTTCTTTTTTTTTTTTAACAAGGTGTACAAGATCCAAACCCACAATGAAAATAAGAATAAGAATAAATTAAAAAATAATAATAATAATTTTTTTACTCTGAAAACCAAAAGTAAAATCATATATATACAAGAAAGAAAATTCTGTAGTAAAACGAATATGTGTTCATTTATTTATTCATTTTCTGAACCTGCAGTTGGGATAGGCTCCATGCAAAGAATATATACATATACAGGGGTTGGACAAAATAATGGAAACACCTTCACCTCAAGATGATAATGCCCCAATCCATACAGCTAGAATTGTTAAAGAATGGCATGAGGAACATTCTAATGAAGTTGAGCATCTCGTATGGCCGGCACAGTCCCCAGACCTCAACATTATTGAGCATTTATGGTCAGTTTTAGAGATTCAAGTAAGACGTCGATTTCCACCGCCGTCGTCTCTAAAAGAGTTGGAGGGTATTCTAACTGAAGAATGGCTTAAAATTCCTTTGGAAACAATTCACAAGTTGTATGAATCAATACCTTGGAGAATTGAGGCTGTAATTGCCGCAAAAGGCGGACCTACACCATATTAAATTATATTTTGTTGATTTTTTAAGGTGTTGACATTATTTTGTCCAACCCCTGTACAGGGTGGGGAAGCAAAATTTACAATGAACATTTAGTTTTTTTTTTCTCAGCAGGCACTACGGCAATTGTTTTGAAACCAAACATATATTGATGTCATAATCATACCTAACACTATTATCCATACCTTTTCAGAAACTTTTGCCCATATGAGTAATCAGGAAAGCAAACGTCAAAGAGTGTGTGATTTGCTGAATGCACTCGTCACACCAAAGGAGATTTCAAAAATAGTTGGAGTGTCCATAAAGACTGTTTATAATGGAAAGAAGAGAATGACTATGAGCAAAACTATTACGAGAAAGTCTGGAAGATACTATTAAAGAAGAATGGGAGAAGTTGTCACCTGAATATTTGAGGAACACTTGCGCAAGTTTCAGGAAGCGTGTGAAGGCAGTTATTGAGAAAGAAGGAGGACACATAGAATAAAAACATTTTCTATTATGTCAGTTTTCTTGTGGCAAATAAATTCTCATGACTTTCAATAAACTAATTGGTCATACACTGTCTTTCAATCCCTGCCTCAAAATACTGTAAATTTTGCTTCCCCACCCTGTATATAAATACCAAAAAACAAAAACCAAACAAAACAAAAACAAAAAGCTAGACACGCCCACACGCACCCACAACAACAAAAAAAAAAAAAAAAAAAAAAAAAGGGGGGGGGGGGAGTCCATTAATCACAAGAAAAGGAAGGAAGTGATTCAAAGAAAGGAAGGGCTGCCATTTATTATAAAACTTAGAAGGGATGGCTTTCAAAGAATACCCAATCTTTTCCATTTTTAAGAAAGACATAATATCTTTAAGCCACTGAGAACAATTGTCTAATTAACAAAAGAAAAAAAGTAGCTAGAGTAAAACAAAACCAAACAAACGGACAAAAAAATAAACAACACAGAACCAAGAAAAACAAAAAGTATTTTAATTCTTGATATCATCTGATGTGAAAATGTTATTTCTGCTCATTTTTTTTTTTTTTTACCTTATTTTCCAGGCCTCCTTTAGAACCACCTCTTTTTTTTTTTTTTTTTGAACTGTTCAGAGATGTCATATGTAATTCCAGACAGCCTGCCGTCTTTTGAAATCTGTCTAATTGGTCTTTTCATTCTAATAGGATGAAGGGAGGCGGTGGGGGTTAAGGGTGGAAGGTTAAGGACCAGGCCTCTGGGGTCAGCGGGGAGGGGTCGACTAGACTCCCAGCAATGTTTCATGGAATTCCAGTAATCTTTATTTTGTCTACATGGGTGCACTCAGTCATTATATAAAATTAATGATTACGACGGCCAAATTGGAGCTGATGTATCATCATTTGCCCTAAACAAAAAAGCAGCAAGATGATGACATCGTTACTGGTCTGCAGATCAAAGAGGCTTTTTTATCCCAGAACATTTTGATGTTTCTGTGATGCGTGATGGTACGGAGCTTATCATTAGGTTATCGTCTGAGCAGCAGCCGTACGGGGAGGGTTTTCGCTTTCGTTTCTAATGAGTTTTCTGTGGCCCTTGCAGTGTGATAGTAGACTGTAGTACTGCCACAGGATACTGCTGAAAGGGGGGGGGGGGGGGTTGTGTGTGTTTTTGTGTAACATAAACTCTCTTTTTGGTGTTTGTCTTCTTCCATGGATTTAACCCTTTCATGCATGAATTATGAAAACCTTTGTTGAGATTTTTTTTTGAGTCTTTTTATTCCTCTTTAGGCATAAAAAAATAATGCAGTTGATTTCTTTTTTTTTTTTTTCATGGAGTTACAAACACGTCCACTCAGCTGGACACCATGCATTTAATTTTTGAAGCAAAGAAACATGTATATCAGGGGTGTGTTGAGCCGCATTATGTCATAAATTCCCGTTATGTAATAAAAGTTCAAAATGTAATAAGAATGTCACGTCATCTTGTAATAAAGCCGCATTATGTAATAAACTGACACATTTTGTAATAAACTACCTCAATGCATTATGTAGTAAATTTTTTCACATTATGTAGTAAGTTATTACAATTTGAGAAATGTATTACAAAATACACTTGACACATTTTTATTTTCAGGAAAATGTAATGTGCTAAATTAATCTTTAAACTGTGTGGTGGTTAAAGTTCTGATTACACTGGTCGACAATTTTTTTTAGAAATGATTTGCTTCAGACATTAAATGTGCTAAATGTTACATATTTTAATGAGATTAATTGGAAAATAAATGACAAAAGTGCCGGTTTGCTGATGCTTTCAGGGTATACAATAAAGTGTTATTACACATATATACTGGTTTATGTACATTTATATAATAGTTTTCTAAATCTTCCACTAAATAGAGCCTGTAAAGTGAATGTATTCTAATGTGCAGACAGAGTTTTGAAGTCGATCTTGTAGCTCTGAGACAAATGTTCCTTTTGAGTCAAACCCATTCTCTCGTTAATTCTTGAATTTCACATTTTGACCCAAGGCTGTATCTTGGAAAGTTCAGCCAACCAGCATTTTTGACTTGATTTTTCTTTATCAGTGACTCTCATGTGGTAAAATTTCATTACTTTAATTCTGGAAGCATTTTCCTTGTAGACCAGTGTTACATTACCTGTAGCTCCTGTCACTAATTTCTTCTAAACTGCTCTGAAATTATATTCATTTGGATTGTTATTACATAATGAACCATGTTATTACATTTTTTCAAAAATAAAAATGTGTCAAGTGCATTTTGTAATAAATTTCTCAAATTGTATTAACTTACTACATAATGTGAAAAAATGTACTATATAATGCGTTGACGTAGTTTATTACAAAATGCATCAGTTTATTGCATAATGCGGCTTTATTACAAGATGACGTGGCATTATTATTACATTTTGAACTTTTATTACATAATGGGAATTTATTACATAATGCGGCTCAACAGGGCTGTCAAACTCATTTTGGTTCAGGGGCAATATTCAGCCCAATTTGATCTCAAGCGGGCCAGACCAGTAAAATAATGACTTAATAACCTATAAATAATGACAAATCCAAGTTTTACATTTTGTTTTAGTGCAAAAAACCCCCAATTAAATTATGAAAGTATTTGCATTATACAAAAAAGATGTCAATAACCTGAAAAAACAGAAATTTCATTTGAAAAATTTGTGCAATTTTAACAATATTATGCCTCGACTTATTATTTATACATGTACATTACACACAGTGTTACATAAACATTTGGTAACAGGCAGAAAATTGTTAAAATTTGGAGTTTGGAACTAAAATTTGAACAATTTCTACAATATTACATCTCTTATTATTATTAACACAACTCCAGATCACAGTGGATCCATAAATGCACAAAACATTTAGTAACAGGCAGAATATTGTTCAAATTGCACATTTCAGGTTGTTCATCTTTGTTTTTATTGATGTATTTATTTGCGTTTTATTGTTAGAGAATAGTTTTGTAAATGTAAATATTTTCACAGTGTAATGTTATTTTTTCCCTTCAATTTTTTCTACATAATTTTTCACAAAGAAAATTTGTCGTCATTATTTATGGGTTATTGTGTTGTTATTTTTACTGTCGATCACATTGGTCTGTATGTGGAACCTGAACCAAAAGGATTTGGACAACCTGGACTGTTCAGGGTAATTTTTGCACTTTCATCCCACGGGCCACAATGGAACCTTTGGCGGGCCAGATTTGGCCCCCGGGCTGCATGTTTGACACCTGTGATGTATATAAAACCCATAATCAGAAAGTCTTGTACTGTGTGAAAACTATTCATTCATTCATTTTTTGTTTATTTCGAGCATTTACAGAATACATGCAAATTCAAAATTCCAAAATCATTCATGTACGCTCGAAAAGGAGTTGGAGGAAGAAAAACTATGAAACAAAAACATTTTTCATGCAGATAATCTGATGTTTTCTCACATTTTTACATAGTCTAATACTAGTTATTACTAACTTCATGGAGATAATATGCAAAAAAACAAAACAAAACAACTTTTTGATGAAGAAAACTGTTAATTACAGTCTAATAACAATTCACAATTGATTTAAAACGTATTTCACAGGTGTCAAACATTGGCCCGGGGGCCAAATCCAGCCAGTCAAAGGGTCCAATCCAGTCTGTGGGATGAATTTGTGAAAGGCAAAAATTACACTGAAGATATTAACAATCAATGGTGTTAAAATCATTTTAGGTCGATTCAATCTAAAGTGAGTCAGAGCAGTCAAATACTATTAGAATAAACTATAAATAATGAAAACCACAAACTTATATCTTGGTTTTTAGTGTAAAAAAAAAAAAAGTTAAAATACACAAAAATGTTGACATTTACAGACTAGCCTTTAACCTGTTTAACCTTGACCATATTTTCTGGGGAAAAACACCTAAAAAGACATACCCAAAGTAAATGAAGAATTACTTCACAATAATAAGGTTCATATGGATGTTCTTGGTGTCTATGGACATTTACAGACCTCACAGAATCTATTCCCATTGTCTAAAATATTGGATCTATTACTGTGCCTGAGTAAACTGTAACAAACTAAAAGAGAAATTAGAATTTTTTATCCTCGCCTGTTTTTTTTTTTCGGCTGGATTGACGATGATATGGATAAATTAATTGTTCGTGTCGGAGATTTTTAATAGCGTATATTTCACCCCACTAAAATTAAAAATCATGTTTGAACATTAAAGTTTGCACTAAAATACACTTTTGATGTACTTTTATTAACATGAGGGTCTAAACTTTGAGCAAAAGTTGAAAAAAACATCCATTGTCCTGATTTATTATATTTTTATAGTAGATGAATATTAATATAATTTTTTAGGCCCGTGGACGGGCCGATAGGGCTACAGGGGTTAACAAAAAATGTAAAAAAACCTGAACAAATACGAACAACCTGAAATGTCTAAATAGAAACACATGGAATTTTAACAATATTGTGCCTGTTACTACATGTTTTGTGTAATCGTAGATCCACTGTGATCTGTAAGTTGTGACGCACATGTATAAATGATAAACTAAGGCGTAACATTGTTCAAATTGCACTTATTTTTCTTCAGAATTTTCAGGATGTTCATATTTGTTCATGTTATGTTCAAGTACAGTTCGTAAATGCAAACATTTTCACGACAGAATTTGACTTTTTTCACTCAAAAATATAGAAAAAACTTTGGAGTTGACATTATTTATCAGTTCTTATGCTATTATTTATATTATTTTACTGGTCCGGCCCACTTCAGATCATATTAACCCTTTCATACATAGTGGTCACTCCAGTGGACAGTTATTCCACAGCTGTTCTCTTGTATATTCATGGGTTTAGTTGTTTTAGTTGCATAATCAGCTGACACAATGGACGCTTATGCACCATCCAAAACACTCACATTCATACCATTACTGTAACTTTGCTGTTCTTGATAAATCTGATCTGCAGTAATATGTTTGAGTGTAAATCAATTGATAATTGTTAGACTGTAATTAACAGTTTTTTTTTAAAAAACAAAAAGGTTTTTTTTTTTTTGCATATTATCTCCATGAACTAGGAAGATTATTATTGTTATTAATTATTTAAGGAGAAGGGGTGGGATTTTATAAGTTATGCTTCTTCTCACTCCTTTTCGAATATGTATTATATGTCTTATGTTTGCTTTTTTAAAATTTCTTTTCTTCTGTTTTGACATTGATATTCGAAATAAATACATCAGTCAATCAAATCAATCAATCAAGTGAGCCGTAACTAGTATTAGAGTATGTAAAAATGTGAGAAAACATCAGATTAGCAGCATTAAAAAGGTTTTTATGTCATTGTTTTCATATCACTTTCTGATATACATGTTTCTGTGCTTCAAGAATAAAGTACACGATGTAGCCAAGTGGACATTTTTGTAAATCCATGAAAAAAAACAAAACAAAACAAAAAAAAACTCAGTTGCATTGTTTTTTTCATGCCTAATGAGGAATAAAAACACTCAAGAAAAGATCTCGACAAAGGTTCTAATAATTCATGCATGAAAGGGTTAAGCTGCATGTGGCCCCTGAACTAAAATGAGTTTGACACCCCTGATGTGTTTCTTCAGATCAGGTTTATCAAGAACAGCAAGGTTACAGTAATGGTATGAATTCCAGTATGTGTAAGTGTTCGCTGTGTTGGCTGATATAATAATAATAATAATAATAATAATAATAATAATAATAATAATAATAATAAACTTTATTTGTATAGCACCTTTCATACAGAAATTGTAGCCCAAAGTGCTTCACATTGATTGAAAAAATACAATATTAAAATAAATTAAGATTTGATTATACATCAAGAAATAAAATGAAATTTGAGAGAAATACAATAAAATAAAAATAAAAACAGCGCACATTAAAATATTTGATTATACATAGAATTTTTGAGTGCAAGAAATAAAATGAAATTTGAAATACTATAAAATAAAAAATAAAACAGAAATACAATAAAATAAAATAAAAATAAAAACAGCGCACATTCCTGGTTCCTGAATTGTGACCCCATTTTTATCTCCTTTCAAAGGCTGATGAGAATAAAATGTTTTTAATTTGGTTTTAAATATATTCAGTGAACTGGCTTCTCTAATGTCTTTTGGAATTGTATTCCATAACTTTGGTGCATAGTTAGTAAAGGCTGCGTCCCCCATTTTCTTTGTAATATTTCTGGGAGTCGCTAGTAACCCTGCGTTTGATGACCTCAGTGTTCTTGTTTGTACATAATTGATCAGTGAGTTTGCAATGTAACTTGGTCCGGTTCCATTTAGAGCTTTATACGTGAGGAGTAGTATCTTAAAATCAATTCTGTAGGTTACCGGTAGCCAGTGCAGGGAAACCAACACTGGAGTAATGTGCTCTCTCTTCTTGGTTTTGGTGAATAACCTAGCTGCAGAGTTCTGAATCAGCTGAAGTCTGTCTGTGCTGCTTTTTGGGAGACCTGTAAGGAGTGCATTACAGTAGTCCAGTCTGCTGGAGATAAAAGCATGGACCAGTTTTTCAGCATCCTTTCGATTTATAACCGGTGTTACTTTGGAACCGATGGACTATGGAACCGAAACAACAAAATCCATGAAAATACAAGAGAACAACTGTAGAATAGATGTCCACTGTAGTGACCGCTATGCATGAAAGGGTTAATATGAAGATGGAAGAGCAAAAATACTGTCGGCCGTGCCTCGGTTCAAATCCCTAAAAGTAAAGAGATGATCTTTTCTTTCCACAAAAGCATCCGCTCACTCTTTCACCATCTGTTATCATTCAGTTCAAGGCTTTTCAAAGGCCGGGCAGCGTAGCCCTGGTGTTCTGACAGCATGTCTGTGGTGTGCGCTGGGATAAGGAGAAGATAATGTTGTGTTTACCCTCTAATGCTACCTTGGCATTTACCCCGTGACTTTACCCTGTGTGTTGTTTCCTCTTGTACTTAGGCATCAGCTGTGTCCAAGGGCACATGTGGGTCAGTCCGCCGCTTTAGAAGGCTGTCCTTGAAGATAAAAACCGAATTGTCCAGCTTTGGATTTAATGGCTAAATATTTACTCTGCGTCTGTAGATCATGTCAGAGGGAGTCTTTCCAAAAAGCAAACACCCAAACAAACACAAACAAAAAAGAGGAGCGCTCATGATGGCAATGTGCAACTTTCAACTCTCTCTGCATGCAATGGAAATATTTCAAAATACTGATGCTTTGGATGCTTTTTATGGTTTATTTTGTGAGTTAATCACTTTTGCTCAGGGGTGGTACAAGTGCACACATTCTTTACTTAAATGTAGGAGTGCCAGAAAAATCTTTATTATGTACATAGATAAGATAAGATAAGATAAGATAAGATAAGATAAGATAAGATAAGATAAGATAAGACTTTATTTATGGTAGACCTAAACCTGGGGTCTAGTCTGGTCTGGTGCGGTAGACCTACACCTGGGGTCTAGTCTGGTGTGGTAAACCTACACCTGATTTTTCACAATTGTCGATGCACTTTTATGGATTCCTTGGTATTTTCAGGTTGTATTTCCAGATACAACACTGGAACGTGTGGTGCATCCTCTGGTGTATGGTCCTACAGTGTGAGCAGTCAGGTCGCATACGAGCATCGGTTTGTACAGTGTGAAAACATGAATCTTTACGATTGATTCGCACAGTTTGAGATGGAGCTGTGTGCAACGATCGAAATAATCGCACAGTGTACGGCCGCCTTTAGCAGTTGGTCAGTGGAGGCCATCTTCTGGATCTATTCCTGGAGGCCTGTTGTTTCCCCCTGGGCAGCACCTCTGATCACGGGATCCCCATGCATGTGTAACTGTCCTGCACCTTCAGGTAGATCTGCCCCTTCAGTTTTGATCACCTTCCCTCTTATATAGTCCAAATATATATGTATATGCATTATATATGGGATATATTTCATTCATTTCATTTCAATTGTTTATTTCAAACCTGCGACCCCAGTTAACCCATAAAGACCCAAACAGCCACTGACGACCAAAACAGCTACTGATGTAAAATGTTTAATACCTTCTGATCCACTAATCCTTCCAATCCATGTAAATCATTGTTGTAAAATACAGTTCATCATCTTTTCATGGTCATCAGATATGACCCATTTGGACGTTCAGAGGCTCCGTAGTGAACATAGAAACACCGTCATCTCTACAACATTGATTCACCGATAAAACCCATGGATTTGGATCAGTGACAGTGGATGGAGACACTTATTTTATTTTCCGTTAATGTTATATTTTTCTGACAAAGTCACTTTTTCTTCAGTTTTCTTTGTTTTTGATATAATAACCCTCAACTTTAATCAGAGCTTTTATGAACATCCACATAATTAGTAAACTAGAAGCACTCGGAGAGCGCAGACCTCCGCCAAGGCTGATCAGTGCCCCCCCCCCCCGTGGGCCCCCCCACCCCCGATCACCACCAAAATTTAATCATTTCTTCCTTATTCCATTTCCAACAAACCCTGAAAATTTCATCCAAATCTGTCCATAACTTTTTGAGTTATGTTGCACACTAACGGACAGACAGACAAACAAACAAACAGACAGACAGACAAACAAACAAACAAACAAACAAACAAACAAACAAACAAACAAACAAACAAACAAACAAACAGACAAACAAACAGACAAACCCTGGCAAAAACATAACCTCCTTGGCGGAGGTAATAAATCACTTAAGAAAAGTTAACTACAGAGAAAAAAATATTTTGGAACTGCCACCAAAGTAGCACTGGGTCTTCATGGGTTAAACACTTAACAAACGACAACTGGACAGCCGATACACACATGGTTTGAAAAGGGGATGGAAGAAGCATTGCTTTTACAATTCCAACCCCTCACACCACACAACCCATCACAACATTTCACTACACCAATACAAAACGATACAAAACATTATAGAACAATATAGAACATTACAATAACACATCCTCACAGGACAGGAACAGAAACAGGCCCGGACACACTCTGACCCCATACCCACTCCCCCTAATGGCACCCACACTGTTTAGAGCACAGGTGTCAAACATGCGGCTCGGGGGCCAAATCCGGCCCGCTAAAGGGTCCAGTCCGGCCCTTGGGATGAATTTGTGAAATGCAAAAATTACACTAAGATATGAACAACCCTTTTAGTTCAGGCTCCACTTTCAGACCAGTTCAGTCTTCAGTTGGCAGGACCAGTAAAATACTATCATAATAACATAAAAATAATGACAACTCCAAATGTTTCGCTTTGTAAATGTTAATATTTTCATGTATTTACACTAACACAAAGTATAATTTTGCAAAAAATGCGAATAACCTGAAATGTCTTAAGAGAAGCAAGTACAATTTTAACAATATTCCACCTGTTATTAAATGTTTTTTTGTGTTTGTAGATCCACTGTGATCTGAAAGTTATAATGTACATGTGTAAGTGATAAACTGAGGCAGAATATTGTTAAAATTACACTTATTTTTTCAGTTTGTTCATGTTATTCACATCTTTTCAAAGGATAATTTGTAAATATAAACCTGTTCATAATGTAATTTAACTTTTTTCACTCTAAAACATAGAGAAAAGTTAGGAGTTGACATTATTTATATATTATTATATTATTATTTTACTGGTCCGGCCCATTTCAGATCAAATTTAGCTGAATGTGGCCCCTGAACTGAAATGAGTTTGACACCCCTGGTTTAGAGCATCAGTGTCACTGTCTCTCCACCAAGTACTTCTTCATTATTTGTTTTTTAAAAATTCTTTTAAACTGAAAAATGTTTGCACACTTTTTTAATTCATCTGCTAAACCATCCCATAGTACTGTTCCCCTTACTGAGAAGCACATTGATTTTAAAGTAGGTCTTACCTGATATGCAGAGGATGTGGGAGAAACAGTTGCTTTGAAACCCCACACCACATGACAGATCAGCTTGGGGGTGGTTTCATCATCACCCCCAAATATGGAGATTGCGTACCCAACCCCAAAGACAGACAGACTGAACCCAAGGCCAGCTGACCTGAGGGACAATCATGAAGTCCAGGGGGAATTCAACTACCTCCTGTCTCTACTCACTGCACTCACTGAGCAATACTGGAAGAATATCTGGGAGAAAGAGGCAACACATAACACTAAGGCCCACAGTCCGATAGACTTACAGAGCACAGCCAACTCCTAGAACACAGGTGTCAAACATGCGGCCCAGGGGCCAAATCTGGCCCACCAAAGGGTCCAATCTGGCCTGCGGGATGAATTTATGAAATGCAAAAATTACACTGAAGATTAGGGATGTCCGATATTGGCTTTTTTGCCAAAAACCGATATGCCGATGTTGTCAAACGCTTAATTTCCGATTCCGGTATCTACCGATACTGCTGCCGATATATGTGGGATATTAAACTAATTTTAGGTAACATCACATATCTCATGTCATGGAATTAACACATCATGCCTAATTTTATTGTGATGCCCCATTGGATGCATTCTCAAATGCAACAAGGCTTTCAACATGTAAACACTGTCTGTGCAAAGAATACATACTTCAACTTCAGTTGTGGAAAAAATGCCATATTTATTTATTTTCTCTCCCTCCCCCCCTCCATGAGTCTATTACAGTGTGGCAACTCTACTGTACAGTTTTGAAAACTGCACATTTCTTTCAGCTACAAACAATGCTTCATTTACGCCTCAGTAAATGCCAGCGAAATCAAGGCATTATTTTATCAGTTTTAATGACAGGCAAAAAAACCGATAACGATATTCACCGATATTACATTGTTATGCCAATATCGGGCCGATAATATCGGTGGACTGATATTATTGGACATCCCTACTGAAGATATTAACAATCAATGGTGCCAAAATCATTTTAATTCAGGTTCCATATACAGTCCAATTAGATTTCAAGTGGGTTAGAGCAGTAAAATATTATCATAATAACCTATAAATAATGACGACCTTCAAATTTTCTTTGTTTTTTGGTTGTAAAAAAGTAAAATTACATGAAAATGTTTACATTACGAAACTATACTTTTAAAAAAATGTGAATCTGAACAAATCTGAACAAAAACAGAAATGTTTTAAGAGAAGTAAATGCAATTTTACCAATATTCTGCCTGTAACTAAATATTTTGTGCGATTGTAATGCACATGTGTAAATGATAAACTGATAAACCGAGGCAGAATATTGTTAAAAGTGCACTTGTTTTTCTTAAGACAATTCAAATTGTTCATGTTATTTGGATTTTTAAGGAAACTCTTTGTAGATGTAAACCTGATCATAATATAATTTTACTTTTTTCACTGTTATTATTTTACTGGTCCGGCCCACTGGAGATCAAATCGGGCTGAATGTGGAACTGAACTAAAATGAGTTTGACACCCCTGTTCTAGAACAAGACCCAGTAGTCTTCACCCTAACAGACATCCAAACAAGACTGTCCAAAATGAAGAGCTGCACCAGCACCAGGGCCCAACATGACTGACTTAAGAAGCTGACTGCGCTCCATGAACGCACATATATAAATAAAATTAGTAATTAGAAGTAAAAGTAAAAAGTACAACAGTCCAAGCTCTGAAATGTCCTCAAAAGAATAGAAGTATTTTTCTATGATGCAAAATAAATCATTGTTAATTCTTCCTGAATTCATTTTATTCACTCATTAAATTCAATAAAACTAAAGTTTAGAAAATTCAGAGGCTTGAAAGTACAGATAATTTAGTTGAAATGCAGAGTAAATGGAACAGGCCATCAGGAATATGAACTCAACCCACGTACAGATCCCCCAAAACTGGACTAGCATCATAA
The DNA here is from genome assembly GCF_902148855.1 of Sphaeramia orbicularis. Classification (NCBI taxonomy): domain Eukaryota; kingdom Metazoa; phylum Chordata; class Actinopteri; order Kurtiformes; family Apogonidae; genus Sphaeramia; species Sphaeramia orbicularis. The sequence goes on from NC_043968.1 coordinate 78,067,307, forward strand.
AAGCTTTGTAATAAAATGAAGTTTAGACACAGACTGCAGCAAAGTGAGGTTGAACACCGTACTAATATAAAATATTTGAATGTACTGCAAATGAAAAAGCCTTTCCCTATTATGTCCTTTTTGCAGATTCTGTAGAAAATGGCTGATGAACTGTTTCACACGTAGGCCGTGGATAATTGCTGGTTCTACATTTACACAGACCTGTGACTTGTGGTTCGTGTCGTGTTCACTCTTCTCTTCTCCTTCTCTTCACTGCGACTCATTCATTGCACTGAGTCTAAATGAAATTTTGCATGAGAGGAACGGCAGTATTAATATTTTCCCAGAAAGCCAGCCATTAGCGCCGCATGATTTACATCTGCCCGAATGCTCTGGACATCTGTCTGAATGTTGCTTGGCCATTGTATTTACATAAATTTAGTGCGTGTGCATGAGTTATATAGGAAACCCCTTTTTTTTTTTTTTTTTAACAATGTTGTAATACCTTTTACAGGAGCTAATCTCAATGGAAATGAGGCTCATTGTTATCAGCCCCAGGCCTTAAGTGTTCTTGCAGTGTAGACTAGAGTGGCTCCGGGTTGTTTGGTTATCCTGTGTGTGGACCATTGTGTCCTTTTTTCCCTTTTTTCTGCACAGAGAGAAAAGAGAGGAATCTGGGTCTCTCTTCTACGCTGCTCTGATACCAGTTATGCAAACCATTATAGAATTTAACCAGGCCAGCTCTTATCGGCTAATCCAGAAGTAATAGATTCTATTAAAAATGGATGAGGGAGTAGGGGGATCAGTGTGTGTGTGTGTGTGTGTGTGTGTGTGTGTGTGTGTGTGTGTGTGTGTGTGTGTGTGAATCCAGCAGCTGCAGCAGTCCTGCCGTCCGTATGTCAGACTACTCGTCTGCTGTGCATTACTTATACCGGTTCCAGCAGAGTCTGCCCTGAAGACTATTTTGTCATATAGTCGTCCACAGGGTTTTAACGACCATTAGAAGGTTTGGATACAACACATGAGCCAGTGAAGTTATCGTCAAATCAATGTGAGACAGCAACTAACTGACTTTTATCTCATCTAGTGGACTCATTGTGCTAGTTTTTTCTGTAAGCTGGTTGGATGTTATATATTTCGGCTAAAATTTTCTTAGAGGTCTTATTTCTGTCTTTGTGCATAAGAAATCAATAGAAGTGAATCCCCAAAGGAACTTTGTGTTGGTAAATGCAAGTTATGCAAATTTACAGGATTTCAGTTCTGTTGCAACATGTTGATGGTCATATGAACTATGTTTTCAGGTCAAAAATGTCCAATTTCATCACAATTAATGCTATATTTTCATGTCACAAATGGCCAAGTTATATTTGAACTGAATTTACCTGAAAAACTAATATCCTATTCTTTTAGATTCCCCAATTTTTCTTACAAGATTCTATCCTACATATCACATGTTTTATTTTTACAGGTTCAATATGGAGTATGGTGCTGATCCATCCTGCTTATGTTACGCCAATACATACATTAAGAATGTCACATGTCACTTTTTAAATCAACAGTTTTCTAATAATAAGCATTTTATATAGAAATAACAATTCTATATTGTTATTTACTCTTTAGTATGATGATAAACTACACAATAAATAATAGGCCTGTAACGGTACACGTACCAAACTGAACCGTTTTGGTACACACCTTTTTGGTTCGGTACACAGCTGAAATGGCACAGTATGTTGAGAAAAAGAAAAAGGAACAAAAGACGTTGTTTGATGCGGAACTGTAAATCTGCGCAAGTTCCACATGGACAAATTGAAGGACGCGCACATTGACCCAAAATATGAAATAACAGCTGATATAAGGTGAAAAAAAAAACCAAAAACAACAACAACAAATATGATGTGAACCTGGAAGGAAGAAACTGGAGACCCTCCACCATCAGTACAGTCCAGTTTGGGTCAGTTCAAGCCCTGGTGAAAGACAACAACGAGGAAAGAGACGTTAATAAGACGGACGTTGTTTGGCCCCTAGGAACTACGGTAGTTCTAAAACACTTACACTCTGTCTGCTCTGTCCGTCTGTCTGTCTGTCTCTCTCTCACACACACACACACACTGTATAACAGAGGAATAGAACCTGGAGTTAGACATTGAAAGTATATAAAGTTTCACTTTCGTTTCACGCCAGCATTAGTTACGTTAGTTATGGACCCCCCCCACCCCTGTCTCCGACCAAAAAAAAAAAAAAAACATCCCCCCAACAAATCGCACCCTGCACGTGCACGCGCACGTACACAAAGTGTCCTAAACAGTTTGTTCTCTGTCCTAAAATAAATAATTTGGTTAATTTTTGTTGTCACTGTTTCTCTTCAGTTTGTTTAAACAGAATACCAGTTTACTCTCTTGTTAATGTTGCACTTCATGTGGAATTTTTTTGGTATTTTTCTGCAGAATGTGAACTGACAGAACTGTGATTAGATTTTTGTTGTTTGTTCAAAACTACCTGTCAGAGAAAAGTGCAATACTAATGTTTAAAATACATTTAGTAATATTAATAATTCATTTTATTTTCCATTTGATTTATAGCAGCAGAATTATATTCCTGTTTTTCTAGATTCTATTGTGTCCAAAAATTGGGGGAAGATTTTTCAAAAATTCATAAATGTATTAAAGACATTTTGAGGTGTTTTCTTTCTTCTCATACTGAACCGAAAAAAAAAAACCGAATCGTGGCTTTCAAAACCGAAAACGTACCAAACCGAAAATTTTGTGTACTGTTAGTAAATAGTACATATAACTTTTTCAATTTGTCTTTATTTTTTGATTCTGCAGTTCTTCTGCTCTTCTGGGCTTTTTGTGCTTTGCTGCTGTAACCTGGAATTTCCCCTTTTGGGACAAATAAAGGCATATATTATCTCATCTTATCTTATCTTATCTTATCTTATCTTATCTTCTAAACACACATATAGGCCCAGATTTTATGTTCCTCCTGTTTTTTAACAAGACATACATTACATAAGAGATCATTATTCACTGTTTTAAACTTTATCAATGTAACAAAACAGCAGAATATTTCACAAATGTAAAGGCGTAACATTCACAACTATTAAAATTCTAAAATATTTGTTTAATATAAAACACGACAACATTGAAAGTTAACTTTGAAGTGACAATGAACAAAAATCCTTAAATACCAAAGAAAGTGTGTATATGGATACACCAGTATCTCACAGTAATGATACTTTGCATTATATTGGCCCAGCCTAAGGTCAGAGGTTAAATTCGAAGTATAAAAATGTCCTGTGAATACTTCGGACTCCTCCCACTCCCCACCCCCCACCCCCCCTCTAACCCCAACAGCACTTTCAGCCAATGACACCATGATGCATAATATGGTGTTAATGATGGAGGGAGTGCATTGTTATTCACTGAACATGTCTTTGTCACTGGAGCAGAGCCGGTGTGTTTTCACCTCCGTACTGACCTCTGGATCCCTGTTAATCATTTATTTCTTCCTAAATTAACCTTTCTGTGCCTTTCCTGTGGCTCTCCTGTTGGGTCCCCACTGCTCAGCTGCATTAAAACATTAGCATAGCACACACATGCTAATCCACCCGGAGACTGAAAAGGGGGACTCGTCCTAAACCTTTTTCATTATCATCTAATTATTAACTGAGGAATCTGGAGAAGTGCTAACAGGAGCTGAGGCGGCTGGGGGAGGGGATTGTGCAACTGTGTCAGGCTGAGTGTGTAGGTTTCATGTTTGCTGAGAAGTAGCATCTCTAAGTTTGTCATAAAGGACATGTCCTGGTCTCCTACCTGTTTGGATTTATGTTATAAACAGGTGTGTGTGTCTCAGTCAAATGCATAATTGTGTCTCTAAAATCCTTTTGCTCCATGTTCACTGATGCATGACTCAGTTATTGAAGTAAAACAGTCAGATCCATCATCTCCAAATGGATCCTTTATCCTGATACTGTCTGTAAAACTAAGAAATAAGACCATGGATGGAAACAAAAAGGACATGTGACATTTATGAAGCAACAAAACTATATTCTTTTCATATTTCTAAGGCATGTTTAGGTGATCTCGCCTTCGCCCATAAGTAGCTGGGATAGGCTCCAGCGACCCTCGTGAGTCCCCCTAGTGAGGATAAAGCAGGTTCAGAAAATGAATGAATGTTTAGGTGATCAGGTGGATGTTCCATTCACTTCTACATGGAATGGATCAGTGTTCAACCTTCTTAGTTGTCCTTCAAATTGAACGTCTGTTCCTCCTCGTAGATTCTACAGCTGATATATTTGATGGAAAATTGTAGTGTGTTGAACCCTGTAAAACCTGAACCATTAAATCATTGACAGAAAATTCCAGTTCTTTTAAACTGGAGCCTTTATTGGTCCTTCTGAACAACCAAAAAATGTTTTTTCAATTATTAATTTTAGGGATACACCGATACCACTTTTTTCCAGACCGAGTACGAGTACGAGTACTTAAATTTGAGTACTTGCCAATACTGAGTACCAATACTAGTACTTAATAATCCCATTCCAGTCCTTAGTTCCTTTTGTAAATGTGCTTTATTGTCGTTGTCATTAGTCTGACTGGAACAAAGTGCTGCTGCTGACATTTAATGTGTTGAAATGAGCGTTTCTCAATGAATCCACCAGGGGGCACCGCTCTGAATTAACCATACTGGACAAATACCATGAAGAAGAGTAAAGTTTTATGACAAGAAGAAGAAAGTCAGTAATAACAAACATAGAGACGACCAGAGGTAACACTAATGTGATTCTAATATTGTAGCGTTTTCACTGGTAAGGTTTAAAAGCAAAGCTTCAGCAGGTAGAGAAAAGAGAAATGAGTGATAAGTTTAGTTTTCACTTCCGCTGGCGGCGGTCCGCACCACTCCGTACCTCCATAGTATTAAAAGTAGGATGGACAACGGCCCAGTCCTGGGTAGTTTGTCATAAATCTGTCAGTAGTTTTTCTCTAACTCACACAGTGGCTCTTTGAACAGATCCTCTACCTCCACGGTTTCCGCTGGTATTCTCATTCTGTTTACGCATCCACCAGCACCTGGAAAATGGGTGGAATGTACGCAGAGGACGGACAGAACGCTGCGTCCGTATCTGTCTGTGTCTTTAACGTTACTTGCAGTCAGCGTTACTTTTATCACCGTCATTTATTTTGAAAAATCTCCACACTCTTCACACTCCACACATGTTATTCCACTGCTGTGTACCTGCTGCACTGAACTGTGAATGTCACACAGCTGTAAGTGGTGTCGGTGCATTTGTATTGGATAACTTTTACAAGTACGAATACGAGTACACACACTGAGTATCGGAGCCGATGCCCGATACTGGTATCAGATTGGTGCATCCCTAATTAATTTCAATGTATGAGTTTCAGTTTTGTATCATATCTGATCCATCAGGTCTCAGTGTTGAAATATTATTATTTTTGAACTAACAAAAACATAATATAACACAAACATGTCTAATAAATTGTTAATTCCTTTTCTAAATGGTCCCAGTTCTTCCTCTTTCCTCATTAATGACAGTCTTGTAGTGTCACTGGAAAGGCCTCTGGTGAATGAACTCCTCCCCCTGGTGGATTATCTGTGTATTGCATGTATCTAATTGTATACATCAGGTTTTTCAAGAAAAAAAAATCACACTAATCATGTAGAGGGCTTCAAAACTCATGGATCAAATATGATACGTTTGGTGTTATAGGGTTAACAGATTTACACCAATAGAATCTCCAAGGTGGACCAGAATGTTCTGTTAGATTTGAAAAGTCCAACCTAATGATTTGACTGGATTTTCCACCATGATATGCAAATGAGTTCAGGTCAAAGGTCATGTTTGGTCATTCTATGGAGCTGGGTATGTATTAAAGGCACTGTTTAACTATTATATACATGAATGATACAGAAGTGGATCCAACTGCATCAGAGCTTTGATGGGATTTGGAGGAAATATTGGTGGTTCAAGGTGATGTCAGATGGAGCTGAGTTCAACATCTGGAGGTTTAGAGAGTTGGACAAGATCAGTATATGGAATCACAAGATGGATCCAACTAGGAGTCAAACAGTCAGCTATGTATGAGGAAGTCTAGGACAGTGGGACAGGTAGGGACAGGAAGGACTGGTTCTGACTATAATTCTGCCTTTCTCCTCCTTTGACACATATGATGCATCTTTGTATAACTGAACAGGTAAAAAAAAAAAAAAAGCCATAATGACACATGTTAGATGCTTTTGTTCACTGGGTTGTGTGTTTTTCTTGGTTTTCTCTAATAGACTTTGTTATCTGGAGAAATCAGCATCAGCTTGAAGGAGCTTAAAGAAAACCAGGAGTTTATTTTATCTGACTTATTTAATTTTTTTTTAAGAACAAAGATTGTCGAAGAGGAAATTTCAAGTTAACAAAGCGATGTCTGTGAGGCTGCAGCTAACCATTACTTCCACTGTTGATTAATCTGCCAACTGTTTATGCATTAGTTGTGAAAAATGATGATTCACATTCTCAGATGTCTTGTTTGGTCCACATTTACACATTCATGTTATAAGTTTCAAAGAGTCTCACAGAATCTCAGAGTCAAAGTTATACAATGAGTCTTTTCATTCGATCAATACTGTCTCCTCAGATCACCTTCACACATTTTCTCCCCTTTCTGCTGAAAATAACACGTTATGTTCAAATTTGTCACATCAAATACAGACCAAATATGCACTAACTTAAAAAATGCACGAGCCAGAATTAACAAAAAATGAAGCAAAATGAACAAAACCATCAACAACACAAGGAAAAATAAACATATACAAAATAAATAAACAGCTGATTTCAAACCTTAGATCACAGTGTCTCACATCTTAAGTTCATTTTACTGTGGGGTAACTTTAAAATCATGCAATTATCAGGTAAAAAGTCTCCAGATTTTTGGAGTCAGAAAACAATTACTGTTTTTTCTTAACCTTTAAAGACCCAAAGTGCCACCGACGACCAAAACCATCTACTGATCTAAACGCTTTAATAACTTCTGAACCACTAAACCTATCAATGTCAACTACTCAATGTCCAACTCTGATTCCCCTGTAAAACCCATGGAGTTGGATCAATGACAGTGGATGGACACACTGGGTTTATGTTCAGTTAATGACAGATTGGACTGAAAAAGACACTGTTTTTTCAGTTTGATCTGTTTCTAATATAATAACCATCAACTTTAATCTGAGCTTTAATGAACATCTACATGATCAGTGAATTAAATTAAGGAAAATACATGATTGTCACTGAAAAAATGCAAAGCAAAGAGGATAATATTACAATAACTGGTGATAAATCACTTAGGAAAGGTTAAATATAGAGAAAAATTCATTTGGGAACTAACATTCACGTTTAATAGCTGCTCTAAATTTAGTGACTGAACTGGACAAACAGGTGGATTGGACTGAGGGGTTTCTTTGAATACCTTCTGCGTTCACCAGATCTCACACCACTAGACGTTTTTTTAATGTGGATACCTAAAAGACAAATTCTACGCTACGAGACCTGCAACAGTCGCTGAATTGAGAGCAGCCATTGAACATGAATGCACGCAAATACCAAGGGAATTGTTTGGTGATGTGTGCGATTCCATTGCTTGGCGTTGTCGGCAGAGTCTGGACCGGAAAGGACGTCAGTTTGAGAACAGGAGGAACAGACAAAACAATAAAATGATGTTTGGAAATTCTATTACATTTTGAACATTAAATGAATTTTAATAAACATCTACTTTACAATTATTTAAAGCAGTGTTTTTCAACCTTGGGGTTGGGACCCCACGTGGGGTCGCCTCGAATTCAAATGGGGTTGCCTGAAATTTCTAGTAATTGATAAAAATAAAAAATAAAAACTTACTAATAAAAAAATATATGTTGAGTTGAGAGAGACAATCACAATCCATAAAAGACATGACAAACTCTGAGTGTGAAACTGAAGCACTGTGGTTCTGTTTATCTGTCAAATGTTCACTGTGGTCGGTTTCAGATGCTGCAGCTCTTTCATAATTCATAGTTTGAGTTCTTGTTTGTTCAGTATTAATTGTCAGCCTTGTAAATCCAAGCTGGACTGACTGTACATATCCTGACCAAGATAAATAAAACTCTCACTTTGTGCAGTAATCTACACCTGGCTTTACTGCTGCCGTCCACAATAATATACATTATATAGACTAAATGTCATCAAAAATTAACATTTATTTGCAACATAGTATAGCAAACTATTACATGATCAAAAACAAATTAATTTTAGCAAAAAATATCTCTGAATGTCTGGGGTCACCAGAAATTTGTGATGTTAAAATAGGGTCACAAGCCAAAAAAAGTTAGGAACCACTGATTTAAAGTGTGTATACATTTTTTTTGGGACACCCTGTATATAGCCTTCCATCCAGGTAACCCACACCTGGAGCCTAGAGCTCCCTCTAGATACGACAAGAGGTCTTAGGATACAACAGGAAAATACATGATTTTTACTGAAAAAACACAAAATTCAAAGGATAATGTCATAATAAATTGTGATAAATCACTTAAGAAAAGTTGAATATATATTAAAAAAAAATGTTTTGGAACTGTCACAAAAGTAATGCTGGGTGTTTATGGGTTGAAGTTATAGACAAATGAATGATCAGCGTAGTTGTTTCCTTAAATTATTGAGGAGTATTGGATGAGTGGAGTCATGGTTACGGCTGTGGGTTAAATTTCTGGAACTTTGCAGAACCCACTGTGCTTGTTTAAATGGAGCCACCATTATGTCCTCATCACTGGCCTCGTGGCTCTCCAAGTGACCTTGTTATCTCCTCCAAACACTTCTGTGTTGATCTTAGGACAGTTGACACATTAGAAAATGAGCCATTTTATTTTTTAAGCCCCTTCCATCAATGCGGAGGGAAAGCGCTTGAAAAAATAAATTTGTCTGCCAAAACATCCTTATCAGTGAACCACGGGGGACAGTAGATGGACTGTAAAGCACAAGGTCTTTATCTGTGTGCCAAGCCCTCAGCGGACCCCAGAACGCTGATTATCAGCTGCATGGATGTCGCCCAAGAGCGCCGAGGATTAGACGTCCTTGCAGCCTAAACTTTGTGGCCTCCTTCCTATCATGCTTGTCCTTGAAACATGAAGTTGTAAGCTGTAGAAGTGTATAGGCTGCAGAGGAAATGTGAGAAGCTGATTTAAAACCTCCAACACAAAGACAGATTAGCTTCTGAATGAGGAAAACTGGTTGGAAGGAAGAAGCCCCAGCGATGGTCCGTCTGGGCCCAGGGCTTCACTGCTGGACTGAACAGCACAAACACTGACCTACATTTACAACCTAAACTCTAAGATTTAGCCCATAAACTGCATTCATTTATTCCCAATAGATGATTCTCTTCGTTTCTTATGCCCCGTTTCCATTGCGTGGTATCGGCTCGACTCGACTCAACTCGGCTCGGCCTTTTTGCGTTTCCATTATGAAAAAGGACCTGGAATCTGGTACCCGGTACTACTTTTTGGTATCACCTCCACCGAGGTTCCAGAAGTGGGGACCAGATACTAAAACGTGACGTTTAAACACTGCCACCGTTTTACAAAAAACAGATGCGGAAGTGGACAGTAAATATAGCGGTACATTAATCCACATGACAACAACCCAAAACTACACCATGGTTGGTCGAGGAGATTCAGTTTTTGGTGGCCGATGTAAAAATTCAGACAAGACAACACGCTACGAGCGAGTTTTCAGCAACTCACTGAACATCAACACGGAAATAATGCGCCACATCGCTATGACGTCCAGGTACACTAAAGTCGGTAGTATCCTGTAATGGAAACAGTCTCCAGGAATACCGAGCCAAGCCGAGCCGAGTCAAGCTGGTTCCACGTAGTGGAAACGCGGCATTAGTGTTTCTCGTGGCTCCACTGTTTCCAATTAGTGGATGTGTGTGGTGTCAAAAACCAGTATTTTAATCAAAGTATTCATTTTCTAATCAAAAGTATTCATGTGCATGCCAAAAGTTAAATTTCAGTATAATGTGACGGTTGTAACAGAGTAGTTGACTTTTTTTCCTGGGAGACCCACAAAAGAATGAAAACGTGTAGCCATTGAAGGAACACGTGAACTTAGGCAAAGTTACAAAACGGGGCGGGCAGAAAGAACCCGTGAGCTCATGGAAAGTTCCAGAAAACGTGGCGTGCAAAAGAAGTACATGTGAGTGGAAATTTTTGAACATTCTGGGAAGTACCTAGAATGTTAAAATGTGAAAAAACATCACATTAGCAGCAGTTAACAATGTTTTAATTTCATTCTTTTCATATCACTTTCTGCTATTGGGTCAAAACACGGTATTCGAAATCTCTCTGACAGGACATTTTAGAGACAATTTGACAGATTAGTGTTACTAAATGACCCATATTTTTACTTTTATTTAATTTAATTTCCACCTGTAGTCCCTAGACAGGTGACAAGAAAAACAGCTGACAAAATAAAAGTTATATCGCAATTTGGTCAAAAGTCATCATCAGGTTGAGTGTTATCGTTAAACTCGTCCATTTTAACACCGTAGAACAGTTCGTTTACGCCTGTATGTGATGCATAAAGTCTGTTCTATAGTTAACGGTCCTCACTGTCCATTATATGACGCGTTCTTTAATCTCTATTCTTTGGATTATCCCAGTCACCAAGGTTACATCCATTTTAAAGATGGTTTCCTCGCAGCTGCAGGCAGCGTTTGAATAATACAGTCTACCCAAAGTGTTTTCATCCATCTACAAATTATGCGAGTAATGGAGGATATTCCAATTTATGACTCATTTTCATTTTCTGTAAGTGAAGGGATTTCCTTGGAGATTCGTTGTGTCCCTTGTGTTTTCTCTGCATTTTCTGTCCCTCCTCTCCGCACATGTGCAGTAATGGAGGGGCTGTTGTGAAATTGCCATTATTTTCAAAATGGAATCTGACCCTGCTGAGGCTTTTAGCTCTTCAGGTGTGTGTGTGTGTGTGTGTGTGTGTGTGTGTGTGTATGTGTGTGTAGGTGAGACAGCTTGTATGAGAGCAGTCTGAAGTGGACTTGTCATCAGGGGACAGATGCTGAGTGGAGGAGGGGAGTGGGTACACAACAGTAGAGGGGGGGGGGGGGGGAGGTTGTCTTTGTAGGTGTCTGGGTCCGACCCCAGCAGCTCCAGCTCTCTGTCCTTTTAGAGGTGACGGTAATCATGTCCACAACAGAATGACATCACTCAGGCTTCCCACGGTCAGGACCAGCCTGGAGAAATCACAAATTTAAGTTGGAAAACCAGAATTTGAGGTAAAGTGGGACACCAGTAAGATTAGTGCAGTGAAATCCAGGTCTGTTCGTCCCATAAGTCTGACTCTATAGGTGGCGCTGTGGTGATAATACTGCACGCAGATGTTTTTAAAGGTGCAGGAGACTTTCGTGACCAGTTTTTCATCAAATCTATCAAACCTAGGTCATATCCTCAGTATCATAAATCTGTAAGTCTGTCTGTGATTACTCACATGAATCTCTTGCATAAAGGTGGCCATACACTGTGCCATTTTAGAGACGATTTCTCAGCCGTGCGACTCTTTCTGGGATCGGGCCAGATGTGCCTCTAATCATGTGTCGTGCTACATCCCTAGTTGTTGTCAATGTTTTTATTCAGAATCAGTTACAAAAACATCCACCATTACAATTTGTCCAAATTTTGAAAAATACACACAGAGTGAGCAAACCAAAAATACGACAAAGGAAAACAAACATAGCAAACAGACGATCCAACAATGCCCCCCCCCCCCCCCCCCCCCCCCAATCCCAGGACTTATGACATATGACACCAAGGGAGGCCACGTAAATTGTAATTACATTCAGGTTGAGGTATCAATATATTGTTGAAGGGGATGCCAAATCAGAATAAACTGGTGTAATTTATTTAATAATGAGAACCGGATTCTCTCTAAGTGAGAGAGTTTAACCATTTCTTCCAACCATAATTTAATTGAAGGAACTTCTGATTTTTTCCCAGAACAACAAAATAAGCTTTTTTGCTACGATAAGTGCATAAGATAGAAGTTGACAGTGGTGTTTGTTAACCCTTTCTTGGATACTGGTCACTACAGTGGACAGCTATTCAAAGCTTTTCTCTTGTATATTTATGGATTTTATTGTTTTAGTTCCGTATCAGCCAACACAGTGGACACTTATGCATCATCCCATCCACTGTAATTCATACCATTACTGTAACTTTGCTGTTCTAGTTAAACCAGATCTGCAGTAACATGTTTGAGTACTGAAGGGGTGGGAGTTATATTAGACTTCCTCCCACTCCTTTTCAAATGTGCAAATGAAGTCATGTATATGTATAAGTTTTGTTTTTGTGTTTTCTTCCATGACCTCTTACGACCTGTTCTATTTCTAAAGACTTAGTAAGAACACTTTGTCTTGTTGCATATTCAAAATAAACTAAACGAAAATAAATAAATAAATAAATAAAAAATTGCTTGTTATTGTTACTAAACTGCAATTAACTGTTTTTTTGTTTGTTTGTTTTTTTAACAAAAAGTTGGGGTTTTTTGCATTTCATTTCCATGAAGTGAGTAATGACTAGTATTTGAGTATGTTAAAATATGAGAAAACAGCAGATTAGCAGCATTAAAAATGTTTTTATTTCATAGTTTTCACACGATATATCAGTAAATCCATGTTTTTTTGCTTCAAAAATTAAACGCATGGTATCAAGCGGACATTTTTGGAACTCCATGAAAAATAGGTTCATAAGAAAATTTCCAGTCGTATTGTTTTTTTTCATGCCTAAAGAGGAATAAAAACACTCAGGAAATAAATGTTGATTAAGGTTTTCATAATTCATGCATGAAAGGGTTAAGTTGTAAAAATGGATGAGAGGCTTCAAGTACAACTAAGAGTGGATCAGGTTTTAACTCTATATGAAGCATATCTGTTAGAGTTTTAAATATGTTAGTCCAGTATGGAATTAATTTAGGACATAAAACATAACTATGGAGAAGAGTGGTTTCTTCAGTTACATCCCTACGCTGTAACAAGGATACTGTGAAATGTACAGTAACTTGCTGGCAGCAATTAGCAAGTAAGTTGCTGTATTATTCTACAGCATACTTACTGTATATTAAATTACAGTACCTGTAAAATACTGTAATTGTCATTACAGTACCAATCACAGTACTGTAATTGCTATTACAGTACTGTAATATGATGATGCATTTTGTATCACAGCAAATAGTGGACTACTGTGAAATGGGAATTTGGGGTATTTTATTGAATACTCCAAAACAAAAACAAGCACTCAACTTTTTGTTTTAAAATGATGAAGCGAAAAAAGACATGCAGATATGTGATACGTGCATAAATTTTAGACTTACTTTTCTCATGGAACCAATAAAAGATGTCCTTGCTTTTCTATCTTTTGCATGGTGAGTAAAAATAAAGAACTGCTGTTTGAGGTGATAGTGTGGATTTTTTAAAGTAATACAGTTGAGAAAATGTTCTGGCAAAGGATGGCGATGTAAAAAATGGGAATATCCTTTATTTAGCGCACTCTTGAACCAATATTGATTTATTTAGGTGGGCTTTGTTTTAGGTGGGTAAAATTCGCTTTGAGCTGAAAAGAAAGGTTGAAAATACAGCTGAAAAAGTTGAAAGTGTGGCTTGTTGAAGATTTCTACAGTTTTACAATTTCATTTAGCAGACGCTTTTGTCCAAAGCGACGTACAACATAAGCAAGAATTTAGACTGGAGGGAAAAAGCCTTAGTAAGTGCAAAAAGTGCTTCAAGTTTGATCGGCCGCAGGCGCTGCCATCCAGTACTAGAAGAAGTGCTGATTTCTCCATAAACCATTAAAAATTTTTGGCATAAAAAGCTGAATATTTCAAAAAAAAAAAAAAAAAAAGAAAAATAAATATAAATACAAGCACTAATGTCCTGAAGAAGCTGAACATTTTAAAGTTTGAACGGTGAAAATCTGTGAAAATCAGACACATTTTGAGTAGTATTTTACTTGTGGAGTAGGTGGTCACATAACAAATACTTGCTCCCATCCCTAGTGAAGAATATTAAGAACAAATACGTGCTTACCTCTGGAGAAATTCCAGTCATATGGCTGCCTCCTCTGGATATTCAATGTTGAATACGTAGTATGACCCAAAGAGGGCAGCTAAAAAAAAAATCCCGCTCAAAATTATTGTATTTTGATTTACAGTAAAATATATTTTACTGTAGAATTCACACGCCAATTAACCCTTTCATGCACAGTGGTCACTCCAGTGGACAGTTATTCCACAGCTGTTCTCTTGTATATTCATGGGTTTTGTTGTTTTAGTTCCATATCAGCCAGCACAGTGGACACTTATGCATCATCCCATACGCTGACATTCCGGTAACTTTCCTGTTCTTTTATCTAAATCAATTACTAATTGTTATTAAACTGTAATTAACAGGTTTTTTTTTAAAACAAAAAAGCGTATATATATATATATATATATATATATATATATATATATATATATATATATATATATATATATATATATATATTTGTTTGTTTTTTTTTGCATGTTATCTGAGTGAGTAATAACTAGTATTATAGTATGTTAAAATGTGAGAAAACATCAGATTAGCAGCATTAACCTCCTGAGACCTAGGAAAATGAAAATTTTAGCATTTTTTCCATTAAACAATTGTCTGGATTGGAAACTGCATAATGCAACAGTTTTTTTTGTTTGTTTGTTTTTCAGATACATTTTTTAAAATTATTTTTTATTAATTAATTAATTTATTTTAATGGAATGTTGTTTACAATGGACAGCAAGTAAAACTGTCAAACTTTTGTCCCCTACAGAGGACAAAAATGCATTGCTGGGTCTCAGGAGGTTAAAAATGTTTTTATTTCATAGTTTTCATACAGTATGTCAGTAAATGCATGTTTCTGAGCCTCAAAAATTAAACACATGCTGTCCAGCTGAGTGGACATTTTTTAACTCTGTGAAAAATAGATTCATAAAAAAAAACAAAAAAAAACATCAATCACATTGTTTTTTTCATGCCTAAATAGGAATAAAAACACTCAGGAAAAAAATCTTGATTAAGGTTCTCATAATTCATGCATGAAAGGGTTAATTTTGCCCATGATGCTTTGCAGATCTACAGCAGCATACTGTATACAGGTTCTACAGTAAGCATTTTCTCATTATACAGTAATAATGCTGTGAAAACTACAGAAACTTGTTACAGTGTAGTTGTGATTATTATCAGTATTAGCTGATATGACTTCTGAGTACTTATCATGAACATTTGGACCATGTCGTCCACAGTGAGCTGGTTGTAAATGTTCCACTCAGTTTTCCTGGGTTTTCCGGCAGGTGTCCCAGGCTGAGTGCAGCCCTCCTTCACCATCATGCTGGCCTGTATCCAGAGACGGCAGAACCTGTCATCGCAGCGTCTGGCCTGCACGCCTAAAAGCCTCAACGTCCCGTCAGCGCCGTTACTGCTGCCGGTGCCGCCGCTGCAGCCGTGCACCCGTAAAGGTGAGCCCCCGTCACACTGATGCTTTTGAATCACTTGTGTCAAATGCAGTAACGAGGTCGACCTCATTGCCTTTGAGTGCGTGGAAGGATCAGTCCTGGTTTTTAGAGGTGTGCTGTGAAGCTCCTGGAAAAATTAAAATAATGAGCCCTCCTGATGATGATGATGCCTTTTAATAGAGCTGCTAATCAGCGTGTTCCTGCTGTGCAGATGTGTGCAGGTCAAAGTGGACTGTGAAATTACAGAGTTAATCAAGTCTCCTGAACGAGGTCACTAATGATATTCACATTTGGTGTAAAATGTGCTGGATGTGAGTGTTGCTTGACCTTCATTTTGACTGATTATGGGGCTGTTTTTTAAAAGGCTGAGCACAGTTAATATGCACCTGATATGTCAGAGCATTTATTTTAGTAAAATAATTAGAGGATTCATACATATCATACATATTTACGTAGATTTAGGTTTTGGTCTGATTTTCTACTCCATATTTTTTGTACATTGGTCCAAATTGCCCACTCTTTTTTTTTCTTTTTTTTAGTACGTCATAAACACTGTACGCCATAGTAAATGTGCATGAATGAAAAAACAACCTAATCTAATGAAATGAGCCCATAATGATCCCTGTTAGTGTCAGCTGTGGATGGTTGGTACCTGACGTCCTGCACATGCTCACAGGTGTTTTCACTTACTGTGGCTGTTCACACTTCCTGTCAGACTGAAGTCATGCTGTGAGGTCACCAAACTGCACTTCCTTCAAACAATCAGTACAAGTTGTCCGGTCCAAACAGGTGCAACTAAACTAAATCCAGAAAACACCTGTGTTACTGTGACCGACTGGAGACACACAATCTGTAATATTATGTTTTCCTCTCCATTTTCAAACTAAATAATGTGCATTCAGTTTCATTTTCATTCAGTACATTCACAGTGCTTTTCTAGTTATTATTGTGGAGGCTTTCTTTGCAAAAAAGTAGTCTACTTTTATTTTTACTTCTATTACTACTTCTTACTATTCTATTTTTAATTTTTTTTTTTTTTTACTTTTTTTTGGAGTGTTGTCTATGTTTCACATCTGCATAACATCAGAATGACTTGGTTGTAACAAGAAAAGCAAAATTTATAAAAAGTAGGTGTTATTTATTACCTCCACCAAGGAGGTTCTGTTTTCATCAGGATTTGTCTGTTTGTAATCAAGATAACTCACAAAGTTATGGATGGATTTGGATGAAATTTTCCAGAAATGTTGATTCTGGCACAAGGAACAAATTATTACATTTTGGTGGTGATGGTGGGGAGGGACTGATCTGCCTTGGCGGAGGTCTGTGCTCTCCTAGTGCTTTTCTAGTTATTATATATTATTCTTCTATTCCATCCTAAATTCGAAAATGATTGGGTTTCCTGGTGTGTCCACACATACATGTTTCTTTTTAAACTCTTCTTCTTCTCTTGTTGTAACGTCTGTCAACATGTTTTTTTTTTTTATTCATGTGACTCTAGTTGCAGAAAAAGGTCTTTCCATTACAGTTTTGCGTGATATATACCATTTGTGCTACACCCGCAAAACCACCTCTTGCCAGCGCAAAAACTTTTAATCGAAAAACGAGATTTTTAGCGAAATTGTCGACTGATCTGCCTTAGCGGAGGTCTGCGCTCTCTGAGTGCTTTTCTGGTTTCCATATGTTTTTGACAAAGCCACATAGAGCCACTGGAAAAGGGTGCAAGAGCAAGAAAAAGAAAAAAAGAAAAAAAGAAAAAGGCAGAAGAGCCAAATGTGGCCCCGGAGCCACAGGTTGGACACCCCCACTCTAGAGATAATGGAGAATTCACTTCATTTTTGACAAAAATCGATGGATTTAGCCAAAATTAGGCCGTGACAAGGTAAGAGAACAAAATATTGATAATTAGCATGACTTTGAGTAAGACCTGCACCATTTTTTTGGCCGTCCTTTTGTAAAATTAACCGTGTAAATCAGGGGGACACGGCTGGCTGCCTAATTCAGTGCCTCATCTCCTCATCTCGTAGAATGAAATGCCTCTTTGTCTTTGTGTTATTAAATATTAATTGGGGATCAGTGGAACGATAGTCTGCTAAACGCTCAAACAGAAGGACCCACTGTGCCTGGGGCAGAATTAGGGGTGCGTGTCTCATCCTGTTTACCTGCAGGGCCTTTAGCCCCCACCCCCGCCCCCTCCCCCAGCCCCTGGGGTTTTGTGCTTAGTGCAGCACCTTCCAGCTCCAGCCTCGCATTTCCAAGCCGACTCCAGGGAGCAGAGCTGATAGGAGCTCAGTGTGTGTGGCCCAGGCCCTTCATTAAATGACTGGCTCTTGGCTTCAGTTAAATTGGGCTGCTGGGCTTTTCAAAGCCATTTCCATTTTTAGCATCAATAAATGGAAGGCACTGGACGAAAGCTCTTAGCCACACAAGCCCATGTGAAAGATTTCTGTGAAACGAGTGTGAGGAATTATGTGATGAGGTCGAACCAGTGCTGTGCCCTTCTCTGCTATCTCAGTTTGAAAGCCCAGACTGGAAATGCTTTTTTTCCCACGCTACCGGCCTGCGCTGGAGCCGCTTTGAGAGGAGGAACTTTACCCGAGCAGGGGCGAGCAGCACAGAAACAAATGAGGAGTGACACTAGTGCAAAGGAGTATTCAGCAGATCGTCCTGCGGCACACATAACCCAGTGTTGGAGCCTGAGGTTCCTCTGTTCTGTGAAGAGCCTTCACATAGAGATCAGTGACATGGAAGGAAGGAGGCCCGTGAAGAAAAAAAGAGCTGAATACGTGTCTTTATGTTGATGGGTTTACAGCAGAAGGACAGGTCGGTCTAAGTGAGCTTTAAAAGCAGATGTTCCACTTTTATCCACTTCACTGACCTAATGGACCTAGAGCCTCAATAAACCACATACTCAGCCTCTTTTGAAGAACACAAAAATAGCTAACAGCTAGTTGGTATAAAAAAAAAGTTTAAAAAAAAGATAAAAGATAAACTGTAGTTACCTCAATCTGAAACTGAAAGGGTTTGAATGTTCTGTAGCTCTCCCCTCTCTGTCTGAACAAAAAGACTAAATAAAACCTGATGCCATTTGAGAAACTACTCAAAATAAATCCCAAATTTCATTTCATTTCATTTTATTTATTTATTCCAGTCTAAATGATTGGAAAGGAGCAGAATTAAGAAAACGTATAATACCTGCCCCTTTCTTCAAACATCTGCTTCCATCAGATAAGTTGCTGTTACAGTTATTACAGTCAAAAACAGTTTGCATGATAGTCAGTGAAAACAAAACAAATCCAAAATGCATAAGTAAAACAAGAAAAGCACTCGGAGAGCTCAGTCCTCTGCAAAGACAGATCTGCCTCCCCTGTGTGTTTGTTTGATCACCACCAAATTTTAATCATTTCTTCCTTGTGCCAATATCTACATTTCCTGAAAAGTTCATGAAAATCTGTCCATAACTTTTTGAGTTATCTTGCTAACAAACACACACACAAAGCAAAGCGATCACAATACCTCCCGGCGGAGGTAATTATTTCATTACATGCTTTTATAAAGCTTCTCTATTCTTATACAACCTCTTAAACCACAGATGTCAAACATGTGGCCCAGGGGCCAAAACCGGCCCGCCAAAGGTTCCAGTGCAGGATGAATTTGCAAAGTGCAAAATTACACCTAAGATATTAACAATCAAGGATGTCGAAGTCCCCCCCCCCCCCCCCCCGATCACCACCAAAATTTAATCATTTCTTCCTTGTGCCAGTATCAACATTTCCTGAAAATTTCATGAAAATCCGTCCATAACTTTTTGAGTTATCTTGCTAATAAACAAACACACAAACACGCACACCCTAGCCATATTAATTTAAATTGATTCATATAAACTCAAAACACATAGTAACTGATACAAATACATTGTTACAAATACTAAATTATTTAACTAGTAGTATTGTGACTGCCTCCACCGCTACCGCTGCCACAATAATTCTAGCAAATTAGGCTACAGGTATTATTAAATATTTTTGTATTATTACAACAATTATTATTTTCCCCCTCACTCCCCCCTGTCTCTTTCTCACTTTCATTTACACCCCCCTCTTCCCCTTTTCCCTATCGCCCCTAACCAAGCTATATGGTTTAGTTGCTATTTACGTTTATGATCTTTTTCTTTGTAATATGACATTGTTGTTGTTGTTGTTGTTTGTCAATACTCTGTCATTGTTGTTGTTTTTGGTTTGTTTGTTTATTTGTTTGAGTTTCCCTTTGTTTATGTGTTGTTGTTTTTCTGTCCACATTGTCTTATTAACTATCACTCATTAAAAAAAAAAAAAAACACTCACGCATGCAAACACACAAAGCAAAGTGATCTCAGTACCTCCTGGCTGAGGTAATAATAGCATAATAACCTATAAATAATGACTCCAAATTTTCTTAGTTTAATGTGAAAACATACTATTACATTACATCTATAAATAAGTAATGACAACTCCACATTTTTCTCTCTGTTTTAGTGTAAAAACTTACATTAAATGATGAAAATATTAACATTTACAAACTATCCTTGAACAATAAAATGTGAAAAACCTGAAGTTTTGAAAGTAAAATTTTAACATTATTCTTCCTGTTATTAAATGTTTTGTGCCTTTTGTAGATATGCATGTATAAATGGTAAGTTAGGTGTAATATTGCTAAAATTGCACTTATTTTTCTCAAGAAATTTCAGTTTTTTTCAGGTTGGATAGTTTGTAAAGGTACATATTTTTGTAATTTAATTTGATTCCACTAAAACAAAGAAAAAAAAATTGGAGTCATCATTATTTACAGGTTATTATGTTATTATTTTACTGGTCTGGCCCGCTGGAGATCAATTTGGACTTAATGTTGCCCCTGAACTAAAGTGAGTTTGACACTCCTGTCCTAAACTGAAAAATATTTGTACAGCTCTTCTCTTCCGTTGTCAAAGAATTCCACATCCTGACACCCACAACACAAATACACATTTACTTTCCATTAGTTCGAACCCTTTGCTGTTTAAAATCAAACCTCCTTCTGTGTTTTTCATCCTGTGACACTAAAACAAATAAAATAAAGTGGGTACCTGCTGGAATTTAAACCGAGGTAATGTTTGGAGTCTTTTCAAACAGGTACCGGATTGAATATGTGATTAACCGGTGATTGAGATTCCATCAGACGTGACCTGGACACAATTAAACAGTTCTACGCCTGTTTCCCCCTGAGTTCCACTGCTGCAGTTCTAACCTGCATTTAACCCTTAAAGACCCAAACAGACACTGGAAACTAAAAGCACCTACTGATTAAAAAAGGTTTAATAACTGCTCATCCACTAACCCTATCAATACGTCGGAGTAATTGGTGTAAAATACAATTCTTCATCTTTTCATGGTCATCAAATAGGACCACTGTCATCTTCTCCAACACTGATTCCCCAGTAAAACCCATGGAGTAGGATCAATGACAGTGGATGGACAAACTTTTTTTTTTTTTATTATATATATTAAATAATAAATAGAATTAACAAATAATTTAATAAAATAACAAGACGTGAAAAAATATGAAAAAAAAAAATTATTGAAATTCTGTTAAAAAAGAGTAAAATAAGCAGAGAAAACAGATAAAGTGATCAATGAAAGTAATAAAATGAATAACAAATGGACAAAAATGATGAGTAACATGAACAAAATAAGCCTCAAACTGAATGAAATTGAAGAAAAAATAATAAACCCATGGAGTTGGATCAATGACAGTGGATGGACAAACTCGTTTCTTTTCTTTCTTTTTTTTTAATTATATATGTTAAATAATAAATAAAATTAACAAAAAATTTAATAAAATAACAAGACTTGTGAAAAACATGGAAAAAAATTATTGAAATTCTGCTAAAAAAAAAAAAAGAATAAAATAAGCAGAGAAAACAGGTAAAGTGATCAATGAAAGTAATAAAATGAATAACAAATGGACAAAAATAATGAGTAACATGAACAAAATAAGCCTCAAACTGAATGAAATTGAAGAAAAAATAATAAACCCATGGAGTTGGATCAATGACAGTGGATGGACAAACTCGTTTTTTTTTGTTTTTTTTTTAATCATATATATTAAATGATAAATAAAATTAACAAAAAATTTAATAAAATAACAAGACGTGAAAAAATATGAAAAAAAATATTGAAATTCTGTTAAAAAAAGAATAAAATAAGCAGAGAAAACAGATAAAGTGATCAATGAAATTAATAAAATGAATAACAAATGGACAAAAATAATGAGTAACATGAACAAAATAAGCCTCAAACTGAATGAAATTGAAGAAAAAATAATAAACCCATGGAGTTGGATCAATGACAGTGGATGGACACACTGGGTTTATGTTCAGTTAATGACAGACTGGACTGAAAAAGTGACGTTTTTCTTTGTTTTTCTCTGTTTTGACATAATTTACTCTGAGTTTTCATGATTTTACATTGAAAAAAAATGCAAAATCCAGAGGATAATATTAAAAAAAAAGAGTGATAAATCAGTTAAAGAAGGTAGAGATAGAGAAAAATTCCTTTGGGAACTGACACAGAAGAAGCACTGGGTCTGGGTTTATGTTCAGTTCAAGGGAAAACGACACTTTTTATTCAGTTTTCTCTGTTTCTGATAGAATAACCATCAACTTCAATCTGAGCTTTAATGAACATCGACATGATCAGTGAATTAAATATAGAAAAATACAGGATTTACACTAAAGGAATCCACCAAATGCACTGCTTATGGTGGTTCCATTTTGTTTTTTTTGTTTTTTTTGTTTTTTTTGGACTATATATTTTTTGTTGTATCTGAAAAAAAAGTGATAATGATAAGAACTGGAGGACCTTCCATCCTCAGGTCACCACTGGTCAAACGCAGAAGCTTGTGTCCAACAGATGAATGAAGGCAGGGCCAATTAATTACATGGATCTAATGACTGGGCTGATTGGGTCGAGTGGTGCTTAGAGGACGTTACCATGGTAACGAAGACGGAGGTTTAAAGTGTGAGTGTGTTGAATGTTCTGAATATGCAGAGCTTAGTCTAAGGCGGGGGTGTCAAACTCATTTTGGTTCAGGGGCCATATTCAGCCCAGTTTGAGCTCAAGTGGGCCAGACCAGTAAAAGAATGACTTAATAACCTAGAAATCACCGGTTCCCAACCTTTTTTGACCCCATTTTAACAGCACAAATTTCACCCCAGACATTCAAAACGGAGACTTTTTTTTTTTTTTGCTAAAATTAATTTGTTTTTGATCATGTAATAGTTTGCTACACTATGTTGCAAATAAATGTTAATTTTCGACAACATTTAGACTATATATATTTTAAATCTCTTCTTAAACCCACCTGTTCTCCTTGGCCTTTTAACACTTTTGCAATGCTGACATTTTGTTTCTGTTTTTATATTTTAACTTGTTATATTTTATTTTAATGTTTTTAATGCTTTGATTAATTTGTATTGTGCTTTTATTCTTCTGTACAGCACTTTGGTCCACTGTGGTTGTTTTAAAGTGCTTTATAAATAAACTTGGATTGGACTGGATTGGATATCATGTAATTTTTTATGAATAAGTTTTAATTTTTAATTTTTAATTTTTTTTTATCAATTATTGAAAATTTCTGGCAAACGCAGACATTCAAAATGGAGACTTTTTTTTTTTTTTGCTAAAATTAATTTGTTTTTAATCATGTAATAGTTTGCTACGCTATATTGCAAATAAACGCTAATTTTCGACAAGATTTAGACTATATATATTTTTTAAATCTCTTCTTAAACCCACCTGTTCTCCTTGGCCTTTTAACACTTTTGCAACGCTGACATTTTGTTTCTGTTTTAATATTTTAACTTGTTTTATTTTATTTTATTCTAATGTTTTTAATGCTTTGATTAATTTGTATTGTGCTTTTATTCTTCTGTGCAGCACTTTGGTCCACTGTGGTATTTTTAAAGTGCTTTATAAATGGACTGGATTGGATATAATGTAAATTTTTATGAATAAGTTTTAATTTTTAATTTTTTTTTTTTTTAATGAATTACTAGAAATTTCTGGCGACCTCAGACATTCAAAACAGAGACATTTTTTTGGCTAAAATTAATTTGTTTTTGATCATGTAATAGTTTGCTATACTATATTGCAAACAAACGTTAATTTTAGAGGACATTTAGGCTATATAATATAAATTTTTATTAGTAAGCTTTCATTTTTTGACATTTTTTTTATCAATTACAATAAATTTCAGGTGACCCCACGCAGGGTCCTGACCCCAGGATTGAAAAACACCGCTATAAATAATGACAAATCCAAGTTTTTCTTTTTTAGTACAAAAAACCCCCAAATAAATTCTGAAAATATTTACATTTTACAAAACATGTAAATAACATGAAAAAACACAAATTTCATTTGAAAAATTAGTGCAATTTGAACAATATTTTGCCTCGACTTATTATTTATACATGTACATTACACACAATTTTGCATAAAAATCTGGTAACAAGCAGAATATTGTTAAAATTTTGGAGTTTGGAACTAAAATTTGAACAATTTCTACAATATTACATCTGTTATTACTAACACAACTTTTTTTTCATTTCAGGTTGTTCATCTTTGTTTTTATTTATGTATTTATTTGCATTTTATTGTGAAAGAATAGTTTTGTAAATGTAAATATTTTCACAGTGTAATGCTATTTTTTTCCCTTCAATTTTTTCCACATAATTTTTCACACAGAAAATTTGTCGTCATTATTTATGGGTTATTGTGTTGTTATTTTGACTGCAGATCACATTGGTCTGTATGTGGAACCTGAACCAAAAGGATTTGGACAACCTGGACTGTTCAGGTTCATTTTTGCACTTTCATCCTGCGGGCTGAAATGGAACCGTTGGTGGGCCAGATTTGGCCCCTGGGCCGCATGTTTGACACCTGTGATCTAAGGCTACGCTCACACAGCAGCTCCTAATGCACAAGTCAGATTTTTGGGTGAAATCTGATTTTGTGTGTGTGTGTTCGTTCATATTAACCCATACAGACCCAGAGCTACTTCTATGTCAGTTCTCAAATACATTTTTCCTCTTTGTTTAACCTTTCTGAAGTGATTTATCACTATTTAGTATAATATTATCATCTTTTTTGCATTTTTCAGTGACAATCATGTAGTTTCCCAGATTTATTTTTCTGATCATGGAGATCACAGATGTCAAACATGCGGCCCGGGGGCAAAATCTGGCCCGCCAAAGGGTCCAGTCTGGCCCTGGGGATGAATTTGTGCAAAAATGCAAAAATTACACTAAGGTATTAACAATCCTTTTAGTTCAGGTTCCACATTCAGACCAATTCAATCTCAAGTGGGCAGGATTCAGTAAAATACTATTATAATAACATATAAATAATGACAACTCCAAATGTTTCTCTTTGTAAATGCAAATATTTTCATGTATTTACACTAAAACAAAGTAGAATTTTGCAAAAAATGTGAATAACCTGAAAAATCTGAACAACCTGAAATGTCTTAAGAGAAATAAGTGTAATTTTAATAATATTCTGCCTGTTATTAAATGTTTTGTGTGTTTGTAGATCCACTGTGATCTGTAAGTTATAATGTACATGTGTGGTCAGTGTAGTGACCTGTCACTGCTGGGGGTGGGCGGAGACCTCGTTTTTGACGCACTTCTCAACAGTTAATGTCCAAACAATTAATGTCCAGACAGAATCCTTCGGTGAGCTTCTCACTTTTATAGAACGTTCTTAGATGATCACATCAATGTCTCATGAAGATTAACCCTTTCATGCATGAATTATGACAATCTTAGTTGAGTTTTTTTCCTGAGTGTTTTTATTCCTCTTTAGGCATGAAAAAAAAAACAATGCGATTAAAATTTTTTTATGAACCTATTTTTCATGGAGTTACAAAAATGTCCACTCAGCTGGACACTAATTTTTGAAACAAAAAAACATGTATTGAAAACCCATCATCACAAAGTGATAAACTGCATGAAAACTATGAAATAAAAACATTTTTCATGCAGCTAATCTGATGTTTTCTAACAATTAACATACTCTAATACTAGTTATTACTAACTTCATGTAGACAATATGCAAAAAAAAAAACCTTTTTGATTAAGAAAACTGTTGATTACAGTCTAATAACAATTAGCAATTGATTTAACACATGTTACAGTAATTGTATGAATTACAATGTATTATGGGATAATGCATAAGTATCCACTCTGTCAGCTGATATGGAACTAAAACAACAAAACCCATGAATATGTAAGAGAAGAGCTGGAGAATAACTGTCCACTGTAGTGACCACTACGTATGAAAGGGTTAAAATACAAACATGACTACTAAATGATGCTGACTTCTAACTGATAGCGGTAAAAACTGTATGATCTCCCCGTCCCTTCCCAGTGACCTAGTTATCTGCCCCTTAAATAGATTTCCGTTCACCCTCCCCTAACTCAAACCGGAAATCCACAATTAACTAGAAACAAAACAAACAAACAAACAAACAAACATAAAGAATGGCTCCTACAGTCAGATTTAGTTTTTTTCCAGTGTGCAGGTCACATATGGGCAAAAAAATCACATACAGGTCACATTTACCTACAGTGTGAACAGAGCCTCTGATAGTTAAAGGCAAACTGGAATATTTAACCTCCTCAGACCCAGCTATGGGTTTTCTGTCCACATTTACGGACAACAGTTTCACAACTTTATACCCCCAAAAAAAGAAACAAAAACTGTCCACCACAAAAATGTTAAAAACTGCATCTGAAAAAACTGTTGCATCACGATGTTTCCAATACAGGCACTTATTTAATAAAAAACAGAAAAAGCTGGTACTTTGCTGACATTTCCTGGGTCTTAGGAAGTTAAACATACATGTGTGGCACCTCACAATACGATACGATTCACACCCAAATCATGATACAGAACGATTAAGCTCATTCTGATTCAACAAGTTCAATGTGTTAAAGAAAAATATGCAGTACAATAGGACCAATGGTCCTGTAGCTTACCGGCCAAATTTAAAGCTTTGGGAAATGTATCCAGATGCCATTTATTCTCACCCAGTTCTGTGTATTTATTATATTACAGAAATAGCCCAGGCTGAAAGCATGGACGGTCAGGATTTATTCTTTGATAGACCTGGCTTTGTTGAAACAAGTGTTTCACACATACTATTCTGGAAACAATGTGCATACAATAATGGCTTGATGGATTTACCACAGGTCATCTTTGGTCATAACCTGTAGTGAAATGTGTTGGCAGTATATATCTCAAAGTATGTAACCATCAAATAACAATGGAAGGACTTTAAGGATCTATGTGCAGCAAAGGGTACCTGAATGCCTTTGGAATGAAAATATGGTATTTCAAGACGGGTCATCTATCATGGTATTTGGGGGGGCTGTGTGGTCCAGAGGTGAGGTGATGGACAGACATACCAGAGGCTGTTATTGCATCGATCCACTTCCTTTCTCTTCTAATGGGGAAATTTTTCAAAGTGGCACCAAATCCAGAATCAGATCCAGATCCAAATAATTTCACTAACTTTTGCTGACATCATCATAAAGAAGCTGTATACCAAGTTTTTCGGAATTGTAGTTTGGGAGAAGAAGATGATTGAAAGTTTTGTAACGGATGACAGATGACGACGACGACGACGGACCCCGCATGACGCCGCTTAAAAGCTAAAAAAAAATAGGACCAATGGCCCTGTAGCTTACCGGCCAAATTAAAAGCTTTGGGAAATGTATCCAGATGCCATTTATTATCACCCAGTTCTGTGTATTTATTCTATTACAGAAATAGCCCATGTTTTGGTCATATTCCAATCAGATCTGTAAAAAATTCAAATTCCAACTTGATATCATTGATACTGATTTATTGGATCAATCCACTTCCTATCTGTTATAATGGGAAAATTTTTCAAAGTGGCACCAAATCCAGAATCAGATCCGGATCCAAATAATTTCAATACCTCATGTTGACATCACCATAAATAAGCTGTATACCAAGTTTGAAGTCAATCAGAACTGGAGTTTTGGAGAAGAAGATGATTGACATTTTTTCCCCGTAAGAGCCCATGTGAAATTTTCTGTAAGTTCCCGGATCCAGAAGAAGATCCTGATCAGCATGTGGACATTATGTTTTGGTCATCTCCCCATCAGGGCTGGACTGTAGAAATTTACACTGGATATGATTTATATTTACTGAGTTATTGCATCGATCCACTTCCTATCTCTTATAATGGAGAAATTTTTCAAAGTGGCACCAAATCCAGAATCAGATCTGGATCCAAATAATTTCACTAACTTTTGTTGACATCATCATAAAGAAGCTTTATACCAAGTTTGAAATCAATGGGAATTGTAGTTTCGGAGAAGAAGATTGAAATTTTTGTAACGGACGACAGATGACGACGACAATAGTTTACAGCCTGTCAGCCGGTAAGCTAAAAACTAAAAAAGCTTGTACTTTGCTGACATTTCCTGGGTCTTAGGAGGTTAAAATATCCGGATTATTGGTTTGATAAACAAGTATGGAAGACTCCAGGGAAGCTGTGGTCTGTAATTAACAACCAGAACCAAGTGGCATGGTTTGACACTCGTAAACATGTTATCTCACAAAAAGTGTTCATGATAAGACTGTACATCAAAGACCTTTTTTTTTGGTGGTGGTGGTGTGTGTGTGTGTGTGTGTGTGTGTGTGTGTGGGGGGGGGGGCTTACCCATCACTTCAGCTAAAACGTGTGGATTTTGGTGAGGATTACTTCCTGAATGTGAGTGGTATGTGGTGGAGTGGTACCCAGTGGTCAGTGCTAATGGCTTCCTTGTGTCCTCCCTGTGTGTGGAACTGTTGACAGCTGCAGTTCTGGGTCGGCTCCTGGTTTCAGTCTTTGCCTCTCGGGCTTGTTTTGCCCATAAATTAGTGATTAACTCAAACTGCTTGAAAACAATGAGGCCTCTGCTCTAATCTTTGGGGGTGGGGGTAGTAGCTTCGAGTGTGACCACGGGGAAAAGATTAGCCTGTTTAAAGTGATGGGATTGTATGGGGGTGGGGGGGTGGGGGTCTGGGTTATGAAAGGCCATATTTACTGCGTTAAATACCCAGTATATCAGGGGTCTCAAACTCATTTTCTTTCAGGGGCCACATTCAGTCCAGTTTGATCTGCAGTGGGCCGGACCAGTAAAATAATAGCAGGATAACCTATAAATTATGACAACTCCAAATTTTTGTCTTTGTTTTAGTGCAAAAAATCCCATTAAATTATGCAAATACTTACTTTTATAAACTATCCGAACAAAAGAGACGTGAATAACCTGAAAAAACTGAAACTTCTTAAGAAAAATAAGTGCAATTTTAACAGTGTTATGCCTCAATTTATCATTTCTGCATGTGCATTATGGATTGGATCTACACTGTAAAAAAAAAAAAAAAAAAAAAAAAAAAAACAGTAAAAAAACGGTAATATTCCGGCAGCAGGGGTGCCAGAAAAATACTGTAAAATAACGGAAAATAACCATCTCATAAAAATACAGTAATTTTCCATAATTAAAATACAGTTTTTTGCCCTAACTTTACATGACATTTTGCATATTTTTTTGACTTTTTAATGTTTAATAAAGAATATTTACATGTATTAAAACAATCAAATTACATATAAATAAATAAATAAATAAATAAATAAATAGATAAATAAATAAAATTTTCAATGAGACTAAGTTGTACAATCCATTGATAAAAACTGTATTTGGACAGTTTATCAGTGCTTATACATGTTATACATTCACAAAAATACACTTATTCAACATTTTTGTTGTGAAACCTCCCGTAATTGCACAAGATATTTGTCAATTAACAAACAAGTCTGGTTAAATTTACAGAACAAATACTTCTTTTACGGTTAAGTGTCAGTAATTTTTATCTTGTTTTATTTATTTATTTTTTTTACATCATTAAACTTTAAATTAACAGTTTAATCTCATAAATAGAAAATAAATATTTGTGAAATTATGAAACATTTGCAAATCTTTTTTAACTGTATTTTTCTGTGAAAAAAGAAACAAATTATTTTAAAAAATTGAAATTTTATGGTTATTCACAGTTACAGTTTTTTCATGTTATTTTACATTTGACATGTAAAATCACAGTCTATTTTTGTCGTTTCATTAATATTTTCCTGTATCTTAAAAATACAGGAAAAATCTGTAAAATAAACAGTGAAAATTCTGTTAAATTACAGTTTTGTTTTGTTTTTTTACAGTCTACAAAAACTCTAAACACTTTATAACAGGCAGAAAATTGTTAAAATTAGACTTAATTTTTTAAACTTTTTTTTTTTAGACATTTCAGATTGTTCATATTTGTTCAGTTTATTCACATTTTATTGTTACAGGATAGTTTGTAAATATGAATATTTTCATAATTTCATGTTATTTTTTGCACTAAAACCTACAAAAATTTTAAGTTTATTAGCATAATGTAATATTTTTTTCACATCCAACTGAGAACAAAACATGGTCATTATTTTTGGGGGGATTATTATGCTATTATTTTACTTGACATCATATTGGTCTGTCTGTGGAACCTGAACTAAAATGACTTCGACAGCCTTGACTGTGGAATTCAAATTCATCCCACGGGCCGGATTGGAACCTTTGGCGGGCCGCATTTGGCAGGTTTGAGAGCCCTGCAGTATATGAACCTCAGATGAGTCCTGTTCCTGGTGTTCCTGAAGCGGTTCCTTTAAGTCCCCAAACACACAGATGCAAACCCACCTCCTAAAATAAACCCACTGGTGATTGGGAGTTTATGATTGGCTTGTCACCCCCCCACTGTTTTCTTTGCTTGCATGTCTCCTGCGTGGAAAGAGGAAATCAGGATTAGGTGTTTCCTCTGAAAGTGTGCCAGTTTCACTCAGCGTGGTGCCGCGGCGCTGGAGCAGCATATTTAATGTGCACAGCCTCGTCCGACTGAGCGCACATTCAAACCCCAATACTGGGAGCCTTCAGTCTATCAGTGTGGGGTTTGAAATGCACCCGACGTCACAGCCATCAGGAGAAGAGAAGCAAAAACGGCCTGATCACAATCAAGGGTACCAGAAATGGTGCACATATAGATAAAAAATAATAATGCTCTACCAAAAAATCAGACAAGCCATTTTATTTGTCTGATATTTCTCTTTAAAGTCCAAAATTTTTACCTCCGCCAGAAGGTATTGTGATCACTTTGCTTTGTGTGCGTGTTTGTTTGTTTGTTGGCAAGATAACTCCAAAAGTTATGGACGGGTTTTCATGAAATTTTCAGCAAATGTTGATACTGGCACAAGGAAGAAATGATTAAATTTTGGTGGTGATTGGGGGGGGGGGGGGTGTTGGTCCAATCAGAAGGAGGAGTGGACTCACATCATGAACACAAATGAAGGAAGAAATGAACAAAATGCACAAAAATTATGAAAATACAAAAATTAAGTGCACACAAATGAAGGGAAAAAAAATGAACAAAATGCACAAAAATGACGAAAATACAAAAATTAAATGAACACAAATGTAGGAAAAAAAGTGAGCAAAGTGCACAAAAATGACAAAAGTACAAAAATTAAATGAACACAAATGAAGGAAAAAAAAGAAATGCACAAAAATGACAAAAGTACAAAAATTAAATGAACACAAAAGAAGGAAAAAAAAGAAATGCACAAAAATGACGAAAATACAGAAATTAAATGAACACAAATAAAGAAAATAATGAACAAAATGCACAAAAATGAAGAAAATATAAAAAATTAAATGAACACAAATGAAGGAAATAACGAACAAAATGCATAAAAATTAAGAAAATATAAATATTGAACAAAATTAACAAAAATGAATATAAAAACACAATGAAGAAAAATTAAGAAAATAATGAAGAAAATATAAAAACAAAATGAACAAAAATGAAGAAAATACTGAACAAAATGAACAAAAATGAATATGAAACAAAATGAAGAAAAAAATGAACAAAATGAACAAAAATGAAGAAAATATAAAAAAGGAGAAAAATGAAGAAAATAATGAACAAAATGAAGAAAATATAAAAACAAAATGAAGAAAAATGAAGAAAATAATGAACAAAATGGGGGGTGGGGGGGGCAGATCTCTCTTGGCGGAGGTCTGCGCTCTCTGAGTGCTTTTCTTGTTTTGTATTATGGTGTCTACTAAAAATTTCGCAGGCTTGTACCCCTGTCAAATCAGAAATTATTGGGTGTACGGACACTCCAGCCTAACAGCCTCCATATTTAATGCCTACAAAGATATACAAATGTTTCAGCACTCAGGAGAATCATGCATTGTTTATTGCATAGATGTCGTGTCCAAAGCATGCGTGCTGAAAAATTCCATATATCGACAGAAACAATAAAATTAGACCCACGTATTTTGAATATGGTGTACAGACACTACTTGGTGTACGGACTCTACAAGATTGGAATGGAAATCTGGCTTACCACATGGTCGCATCTGTGTTAGATCTGGAACTAAGTCTTCCTGGTACAGGAGGAAATAAACATTTGTAAACAAGTTATAACAATATATCTATAAGGCATATACACCATATTATTGATGGAAGTATATTGGTGTACGGACACTACATGAATTTTGGTGAACAACGCGCCATTGAAAACATGCGGTTCGATGTAAACATTGGTTTGTTATACTGAGTACGGTTACATGATGTTTTTTAAATCTGATTTATTTTTCCAGAAGAAATTAATTTGCAGCTAAAGTATTTTCTCTTCTGTTTACATGGAAATGTTAAACCCGAATAAAGGTTTACATGAGGTATTAATGAGGTAGATCAGTGAGCCAAAGGGTTTGCGCTGCAGTGCTCACGTTGCCTTGTTCTCACAGCCCTTCTGTTAGCTTAGCTTAGCATAGTCACTGCATTTCCATGGTCACATGTAGCCAGTTTTTTAAAGGTGATTTGTTGTCTTTTGTAAGTGATTTTCTGAAATCCGATTCTCCCTAATTATTTCTTTAGATCTGCGACTTACTGCACTCATACAATCTTGGGACTGTTGTGTTGACGGAAGTTGGAAAATCTTTTTGTTGGAAGGGATGCATGCGCTAAATTAGCTTTGCTTTAGCGTTTTAGCTTTGCATTAGTTTTTATTTCCCAAGATTTTATTACTGCAGTAAGTCACATGGCCATGATTTGAGCCTCAATTTGTGATCATATTGACCCCACCGGACTAAAGGAATGATTAGGGAGAAATGAATTTCACAGAATCACTCATAAAATACTACGAATCACCTATAAAAGCCTGGCTACATCTGACCATAGGAATGAAGCCATTATGCTAAGCTAGGCTAAGCTAAGCTAACGGAAGGGCTGCAAGAACAAGGCAACGTGAGCACTGCAGTGCAAACTGATTTACCCACTTATGGTACTCATTAGTGCATGACAAATGAATGAATAAAAAACAGGTGGTGAACTCTTCCTCCAGGGTTTTCCAGGCTGGTAGATCCCATCAGAATAGCCCACTGGAACGGTTTGGGTTGACTAGACTGCAGTGAATATTCTTCTGCCAGCGCAGAATGTGTGCGTCATCGCAACAGGACAAGACAACGAGCATGTGCAGAATGGAAGGAATAAAGTCCAAACGGAATAAAGGGTTTACATGTCCGAGGAATAATTTAGACTGGATTCAAAAGTGGATTAAACCAGTGACTTTATTCGGGTTTAAATTTAAACCCGAACTTTTCTTTTTCAACTGGAATGAACTGTTTACATGGGCATCTGAAATAGGATCTAACCTTTAATCAGATTAAACCAGGAATAAAAGTTGTCATGGAAACACACGGATTGTTACCAAATTTTCTGCAGCCAGGGAGCATACCAAAATCTGTCTAGTTGTGCATATTTAGTCATAATAATACTTAAACAACAGGTTCCCATTCTATTATTACAATTAAAGGGCTGTAAAAGAAGGGTTTTCAGAGCAAAATGGTTGATCGTCTTAATACTGAAAATAAGAATTGATAATCAAACAGCTGTTCAACAAAAATGATCAATAAATGAAAAGCAATGTGATGTGTGTATTTTGTAATAAAAAAGACGCAGGAGTTGAGTAGTAATTATTTATTGTGTTACAAAACATTATGAACAATAATTTTGCTCTCTTATAGCAGTAAAATTGCGCACGTTTTCACGCTCATTGGGTCGCCATTTTATCAGTTTTTATCCGATTTTCTTCAAATTTGGAGGATTGTGAGGTCTAGTAATAAGATGGCCAAAGAAACATTTTGGGAATGGTTTTGGGGGTATCTTTTTGAAATACTGATTAACCCTTTCATGCATGAATTATGAGAACCTTAGTCAAGATTTTTTTCCTGAGAGTTTTTATTCTTCTTTAGGCATGAAAAAACATTCCAATTGATTTTTTTTTTAATAAACCTGTGTTTTTTTTACGAAGGTAGATTTGTTTCTTTATCAATTTAACTTAAAAAAAAATTCAATTAAAAAAGTGTTTGAATGAAAAAAAAATCCGATCCAAAAAATTGCATTTGAACACTTTTTTTCCCTTGCTTGAAGTGAAATTTTTTTTTAATTGAAAAAAAAAATTTTTTTGGTTAAAGCAATACAGAAACAAATGTACCTTCATAATTTTTTGTGGAGTTCCAAAAATGTCCACTTCGCTGGACACCATGTGTTTAATTTTTGAATATCAGAAAGTGATATACAAAATCAAAACATTTTTATTGCAGCTAAACTGATGTTTTTTGGGTTTTTTTTTTTCGCATTTCATCATATTCCCAATTTTTATTTGCAATTGATTTACACTCAAACTTGTCGCTGCAGATCAGGTTTATCAAAAACAGCAAAGTTATAGTCATGGTTTGAATGTCAGTGAATGGGATGGTGCATTAGTGTCCACTGTGTTGGCTGATATGGAACTAAAACAACAAAACCCATGAATATACAAGAGAACAGCTGGAGAAGAACTGTCCACTGGAGTGACCACTATCCATGAAAGGGTTAATAACTGATGCAGATATACTTGTACACTTTGATCGTGATCAGGCCGAAACAAACCTTTTTTTTAAGCCTCTGTAAATCACTCTTCTGTCCAAAACCAAGACAGGACAGATGTGGAGGGGTGGTGGTACCCAAAGTGAAGCCCAGCTGAGGGTTCCTGGAGGTTCTGTTCAGAGCGGTGGAACAGGCTGCAGTCGGCAGGTTCAGCCTGATGAAGCGCTTAAGGTCAGACGGCTAATTATCTCTGTGCCGTTTCCTTACCTGACAGCGCAGAGCTGCCGTTTGGCCGTTGTCATGTCAACAGCCTTGTGTTTGTTTTGATTACTTGTCTTAAATTCAGGCCGGCAGACCGTTGTTGTTGTTCATTAAACCTGTGGACTCTTGTAAAGAAGACTTCCGAATGTACAGGGTGGGGAAGCAAAATTTACAATGAACATTTAGTTGTTTTTTCTCAGCAGGCACTATGTCAGTTGTTTTGAAACCAAACATATATTGATGTCATAATCATACCTAACACTATTATCCATACCTTTTCAGAAACTTTTGCCCATATGAATAATCAGGAAAGCAAACGTCAAAGAGTGTGTGATTTGCTGAATGCACTCGTCACACCAAAGGAGATTTCAAAAATAGTTGGAGTGTCCATAAAGACTGTTTATAATGGAAAGAAGAGAATGACTATGAGCAAAACTATTACGAGAAAGTCTGGAAGATACTATTAAAGAAGAATGGGAGAAGTTGTCACCCGAATATTTGAAGAACACTTGCGCATGTTTCAGGAAGCGTGTGAAGGCAGTTATTGAGAAAGAAGGAGGACACATAGAATAAAAACATTTTCTATTATGTCCATTTTCTTGTGGCAAATAAATTCTCATGACTTTGAATAAACTAATTGGTCATACACTGTCTTTCAATCCCTGCCTCAAAATATTGTAAATTTTGCTTCCCCACCCTGTAGGTGAAGTGGTTCCAGTGAAGAACAATTAATGTGCTTTGGATTGAAAACAGAGAAATGTCTACATGTAACCCTGTAGGTGGACACTAAAAGCATCATTCATTCATTCATTTAGTCATTCAATGGTTCGATTCTTGGGCCTCTCCTTTTTTTTTGATCTACCTCAATGATCTCCCTATGGTATGAAAAATGTCTTGCCTCTTTTGTTTGCTGACGACACGTTTGGTTATATCACATGAAAATTTCAATACATTGATTAGAGAAGCAAATGAAGAACTGTCGTCAATTTCTAGATGTTTTAAGATCACTAAACTCTCTCTCAATACCTAAAAATCTAATTTTATCATATTTTGTAACAAAAATAAGAGGTATAAAAAGGAAAACAATAAAATATTCATAGATAACTTTGAAATAACCCAGGTTACTTACATTAAATTATTAGGTGTTATTGTAGATGAAAAATTGAGTTGGAAATCCCATTTTGATCTTGTCTGTAAAAAAATCATGAAGTCAGTTGGCATTTTGAACAGAGTCCGTTCATTGATAAATCATTCTTGTTTCTTGACTTTTTATTATTGCTTAATTTATCCTTACATTATTTATTGCAATACTGTTTGGGCGGCAACCTGTCCCACGTATCTCAATAAGATTCTCCTAATTCAAAAGAAATTTTTAAGAATGATCAGCTTTTCTAAGAGACTTGACTCATCGGCTCCTCTTTTCAAAAAATTCGAACTTCTCTCAGTTTTTGATGTGAACGTTTACCAGACCTGTGTCTTCATGTACAAATATGTTCACTTAACTCATATTATTCCCAAAGTTTTTCAGAATTTCTTTATGTTGTCTTCAGTTATTCACAACTATTCTACACGGTATTCAAGCGAATTTTATCTTCCGTACTGCCGAACTTCTGCCAGTCAGTATTCTCTAAAATATCATGGACCAGATCTGTGGAATAATCTACAACCGGAACTTCAATCAACATCTACTTCATCATTGTTTAAAAAGCATCTGAAAAGGACTTTAATTCATGAAAAAATGTAAGGCTGTATATCATTTGATGATTTGTAATATGATTTGCATTTTTTTTATATTTTTACTTTAGTTTATTAATTCAGTTATATTGTATTTTTAATTCTTTTTTCTTTTTTTCTTGCATATTATTCATTTTTGGGAAGGTATTCATATAAGCCTTTTTTGGCTTCTAAACTTCTCCTGCACAATAATGTTACTTGTTTGAATGTTGTTCTTTTGTTTTTTTTCCCCTGTTTTATGATGTGCAAAAACTAAATAAAAAGAAATAGAAATTCATCCATTCACTCACTTATTCAGTCAATCATTCATTCATCTAGTCACTCATTCATTCAGTCATTCTTTCAGTCACTCGTTCATTCATTCATTCATTCATTCACTCATTCAAGGAACAAACTGTTACATTTTGGTGGTGTTGGGGGGGGCTGATCTGCCTTGGTGGATGTCTGCGCTCTCCGAGTGCTTTTCTAGTTTATTTATTTTTAACCAAAAAGGTTCATATTATCCAGTATTTCCAGTGTGAAACCCCAAAACTCTTCAGTATTTTCACTAAATTTGCTATAATAGGTCAGTAAAGGTTTGAGTGGTATCTGTGGGTCTGTGTTGGACATCTTAGCATTTGTCATCAGTTCATATTTCACAACTAGAAAGTTTTATTTCAGTATAAAACTATGGATGGAAAAAATATTCTGAACCTTCTTGGGACATGACATCAGCATTGTGTGGTCAAACAGATGTGACAGTGAACGTCTCCTGGACTCAGAACCAAAGGGGGTCCAGTCAAATATGGCATGTGCTGCTTCTGTCTGTCCAGTGTATTTATCATGTTAATTTTTGGACATAAACGTGTGTTGTCATGGTGACATTAGCGCTCATACTTCCTGCTGTATGTGACCTGTTCTATGAGGTCGTCCATGTGTGTGTGAGCTGGAACCTACAAAACAAAACCCCCCTTTTTCAGTTTTATTTTAGTACTTTTTACAGCCTTAGTCAGGTAAAACATTCTCACACTTTCAAAAGGAAAAAAAAGATAAGGGAGAAGTCAGGAAAACATAATATTGTGTTTGGGTAGATCTGCCAGTTTATCTGGTGACCCCCCAGGGGACCCCCTCCCCAGGTCGGTAACCACAGAGATAAGCCTTAATGAGCTTAGAAACACTCTGGGTTTGTATAAACTCTATGAACAACAGTGTTTAATGCGCCTGCCGTCTGCTCAGAGTGAAGGCCATATTAATGCAGACCTACTGGAAGAGCAGCAGGAGGAATATTATCTCCTGAAGGCGCTGTAGGCTGATTAAAGGAACCATACATGTCCTAAAACTAAAACTATGGAAACTCAGGTTTTATATGAAAGGTGGAAAAAAACAACAACCATCCATTTACAGCCTCATAAATGGTTTCGTGCTTCACTTCAAATGGATCAGGTACAAAAGAACCAAATATACAAGTGAATATAAAAACTGTAGCCTGATAATAAGGAATAGGGTTGGAAAAACTGCCTTCATTTGTGTGTGTGTGTGTGTTTTTTTTTTACGTTTCTTTTCTTGCTTTCAGGAAACATTCCAACATGGGGGGGGGGGGGGGGGGGGGGGGGGGGTAGTTGATGCTGAAAAACAACTGCATTAAACCCTTTGTCAGTTCATTACCTCTGCCAGGAGGTATTGTGATCACTTTGCTTTGTGTGTGTGTTTGTTTGTGTGTTTGTTTGTTTGTGTGTTTGTTAGCAACTTTACGAGAAAACTGTTCCAACCATCTTTACCTTATCTTTTTTCTGTCCACATTTGTGGACAAGAGTTTCACGACTTTATACAAAATAAAAACAAGTGTTCAGAGAACGCAAACCTCCGCCAAGCACCCTGAACGGTGTGCATGTGTGGATCGACTATTTCTTTGCAAATTAAACAGTTTCAAGGTTGTTCCATACAGCAGAAAAACTGCGGTCAAACATGGTAATAAAAAAATAACAAAAGTCAACAGAGCGTAATGGAAGAGAAATGGAGCGGAACGATATTTCGTACAAAGTTGAAGCTTGGTACCAGTCATGTGTATGTCAAATTATATTCAATTCCAATCAATATTTGTTGAGTTATAATGAAAAATGTGTGGTAAATGGGATTTTCAGTGTTAAATGTAAATGTCCACAGAGTCCACTTTCCACAGTGGATGCGGACAATTGTGTGCCAGATACAAGATATTGTTACAATCTACGAGTGAATCAAATTGGAGGCTAATCGGAGTAGTTTTGAATTTTTTGTGAATTTTCGAAAATTGCTCAATGATGAGAGATAGGAAAATTGTAGATTTGGTGACCTTGCTGTGACCTTGAACTTTGGCCTATTTGGCCCAAAATTTAATGGGTTCATCCCAGGGCCTAGGCCTATCTGTGGGGAAGATTTGGTAAAGATGGTTGGAATAGTTTTCCTGTGATGTTGCTAACAATGAAACAAACAAACACACAAAGCAAAGTGATCACAATACCTCCTGGTGGAGGTAAAGAAAAGAAAACTGTCCACCCCAAAGGACATTCCATAAAAATTTTAAAAACTGCATCTGAAAAAACTGTTGCATCATGATGTTTCCAATATAGGCACTTATTTAATAAAAAACTTAAAAAGCTTGGACTTTGCTGACATTTTCTGGGTCTTAGGAGGTTAAAACTAAGATTCCCAACCCTAGTACGGACACACACACGCACACACACACACACACACACACACACACACACACACACTGGCTTTTCTAATGTAGAGTATATTTGGCTTCTTTTCACCAGTGTTTCTCCAGTATGTGGTCTCCTCAGTCTTGTGGTGCTGGTGGATCTAAACCTCCTCCACTGTTCTGAACCATGTTCCCTCCATCAGAGCAGACCTCAGCTCTTTCAGTCCTGTGTTTATTTGAATCCAGATACTTGTGCGGCTGCTGCTTGGCTTTAGTAAACCTGACGTGCTGCGCTCTGTCACTTAACGCCACTGATTAGCATTAAAGCTCTGAGGGTCGACGCCGTTCCCTCCGCTCAGAACATTAAAGCAGCTTTAATTCAAGCTCTGCCATTTTGATCTGCGTTTTATCGTGGCCGTTGTCAGCTTTCCGTCAGCATCAGCTAAAATGATGTCCCTGAGTGCTCCTGTCGCACAGTAGTGGTCTTCAACTGATGAATGTCCAAATGCAGAGTGGGCTCGGCCTGCGTGCTAATGAGGTTACCATAGCACCACATCAAGGCCGCCGCAGTGGGAAGTGCAGCTGTGTTGTGTCTCCATGGCTCTGACAGGGCTGTAATCTCTGGACTAACAATATCAGACACCCTGCAAAGACGTGTTAGCATTCAAAGGGTTTCAAGTGTTTGTGGAACGGCCAGTCAGCCGCACCACGCAGGGTTCAACGCTGACATTTTATAAACGAAACAACAAACGGTCAAAATGCTCATCTGAGATTAGTTCTGCTGACATATCTCTGTTTAGTTTCAGCTCTTTTTAGATATCTGTTGGATCTGTAGTTTAGTTTAGTTTACGGCTAAAATTTGCTTAGAGGTCTTATTTCTGTCTTTGTGGATAAGAAATCAATATAAGTGAATCCCCAAAGGAACACTTTGTTGGTAAATGCAAGTTATGCAAATTTACAGGATTTCAGTTCTGTTCAACATGTTGATGGTCATATGAACTATGTTTTCAGCTCAAAAATGTCCAATTTCATCACAATTAATGCTATATTTTCATGTCACAAATGGCCAAGTTATATTTGAACTGAATTTACCTGAAAAACAAATATTCTATTCCTTTAGATTCCCCAGTTTTTCTTACAGATTCTATCCTACATATCACATGTTTTATTTTTACAGGTTCAATATGGAGTATGGTGCTGATCCATCCTGCTTATGTTACACCAATACATACATTAAGAATGTCACACGTCACTTTTGAATTCAACAGTTTTCTAATAATAAGCATTTTTATCAAGAAATAACAATTCTATATTGTTATTTCCTCTTTAGTATGATGATAAACTATACAATAAATAATTCTGATCCTAGTTTTTGCACAGGGATCATTTGTGTAAACGGTGACATGGCTGCTGAGCATCAGTATGATGGGATCTGTAACAACCATGTCACATCCGTCCACTGCCACATTTAGTGTTTTTGTGTCAGCTGTTATTGTTTTAGATCCACAATACTAACATTTATGAATAAGAGGAGAATTAGCAATAGTAAGTCTATAAGTTTATTACTAATAAAGTACTGGTACTGACCAGAGCATCATGGGTAATGTCACGTCTGTCCACCAGCAAAAGCTTTCACATACACGTGCTATTCAAAATCCAATATTTCTGAAAATAGAGCTTCCACTGTCAAATAATATCAGTAGTCTGTGCACAAATGTATTAGCATTATTTCAACACAGTTCTATGTATTTCTTACAACTTTTTTTTTTTTTTTTTTTGACAAAAATGGCCACTCATTTGACCCCCTAAGTAAATTTTAGCCGTTTAGTTTAGTTTGTTTAGTTTATTTGCAAACAAATATTGTGTATATTGTGTGGGAGACTGAGTGAGTCAATGAATGCCTCATATATAAATGCAACAGTGGATTATCGAATTGTATGGTATGACCATATTGAATTATATATATTTTATATTGTACTGCAATGTTGTGGAAGAGCCCAACCAGGGACTGGAGTTTAGAATTAGCACTAGCTTTAAACTCTATATGAATCACATCAGCTGCAAATTTGTAAATATGTTTGACTGCATTGTCCCTGTCAAATAAATAAATAAATACATTTTCAATATGCAGCAAAACAAAATAATCCTATCTAGTCCTTAGAAATGAAACAGACTATAAGAAAACAAACAAACAAAAATATGTACATGAAAACAAAGTATGACTTAATTTGCATATTCAAAAAGGGGTGGGAGGAAGTAGAACTTATTTAGTCCCACCCCTTCTACACATGACAGTCTATCCTTTAGCTTCGTATCAACAGAATATATGAAAAGCTAGAAAAGCACTCGGAGAGCACAGACGTCCAAGGCAGATCATCATGGGTGTGTGTATTAGTGTTTGTGTTGTTTTGATTCATGTTCTTTATGTATATTATTATTTACTTTGTTTACCTTTCAATATAAAACTTAAATACCTATAAAAATATTGGGGGAAAAAAAAAACTACAACTTTATTCTCAGAATAATTCTCATAATATTATGACTTTATTCTCGTAGCGACCAGTGTTTTTATTTTTCCTTTGTGGTCTTAATACGCTGTTGTATATTCATCTTATTGTCCTTTTTTTTTTTTTTTTTTTTTTTTTTTTTAATCCAAACTTCAAATAACAGTCTGGTTTCTTCAACTCTTACTTTCAACTGGAAATAAATCCTGATCTGACACTAGTGTCTTTTCCATTGACCCTCAAATTGCGTAAATATAATCTAATAGAAAAATGTCAATTTCGCTAAAAATCTTGTTTTTCAATTAAAAGTTTTTGCACTGGCAAGAGGTGGTTTTTCAGGTGTAGTACAAATCATATATCACACAAAACTGTAATGGAAAGACCTTTTTCCACAACTAGAGTCATATGAATAAAATAAAATTAAAAAAAACTGGATATTGACGGACATTACAACAAGAGAAGAAGAAGAGTTTAAAAAGAAACATGTATGTTCCAGGAAACAAATCATTTTAGAATTTAGGATGGAATAGAAGAATAATATATAATAACTAGAAAAGCACTCGGAGAGCGCAGACCTCCACCAAGGCAGATCACCCCCCCCCCCCCCCCCCCCCCCCCCCCCCCCATCACCACCAAAATTTAATCGTGTATTCCTTGTGCCAGTATCAACATTTCCTGAAAATTTCCTCAAAATCCTTCCATGACTTTTTGAGTTATCTTGCCAACAGACAAATAAACAAACAGACAAACCCTGTTAAAACATAAACTCCGCCGTTCCCTCCTGAAGATGAATATATCTGTCAATCAACACCATATTTACGTTCATGTTTATGGAATGACTTCTCGTGTCATCTCACAATAATAAATAAACCGGTGTTTTTCAACCTTGGGCTCCAGACCCCACATGGGGTCGCCTGGAATTCAAATAGGGTTGCCTGAAATTTCTAGTAATTGATAAAAATAAAAATAAAACTTACTAATGAATAATATATGGTGAGTTGAGAGACACAATCACAACACATAACAGACATGACGAACTGTGATTCTGAAACTGCAGCACTGTGGTTCTGTTTATCTGTCAAATGTTCATTGTGGTCGGTTTCAGATGCTGCAGCTCTTTCATAATTCATAGTTTGAGTTCTTGTTTGTTCAGTATTAATTGTCAGCCTTGTAAATCCTAGATGGACTGACTGTACATATCCTGACCAAGGAAAATCAAATTCTCACTTTGTGCAGTAATCTACACCTGGATTTACTGCCTCCGTCCACAATAATATACATGATATAGACCAGGGGTGTCAAAGTCATTTTAGTTCAGGGGCCACATTCAGCCTAATATGATCTAAAGTGGGCCGGACCAGTAAAATAATATAAATAATAGGTTAACAAGTCATAAATAATGTCAACACCAAAGTTTTCTCTATGTTTTTGAGTGAAAATAGCAAAATTCCATAGTGAAAATGTTTACATCTATGAACTGTGCTTGAACATAACATGAACAACTAGAAGCACTCGGAGAGCGCAGACCTCCGCCAAGGCTGATCAGTGGCCCCCCCTGTGGGCCCCCCCCCACGCCAAGGAGGTTATGTTTTTGCCAGGGTTTGTTTGTTTGTTTGTTTGTCTGTCTGTTTGTCTGTCCGTTAGTGTGCAACATAACTCAAAAAGTTATGGACAGATTTTGATGACATTTTCAGGGTTTGTTGGAAATGGGCCCCCCCGTGGGCCCCCCCACCCCCGATCACCACCAAAATTTAATCATTTCTTCCTTATCCCATTTCCAACAAACCCTGAAAATTTCATCAAAATCTGTCCATAACTTTTTGAGTTATGTTGCACACTAACGGACAGACAAACAGACAGACAAACAAACAAACCCTGGCAAAAACATAACCTCCTTGGCGGAGGTAAATATGAACAACCTGAAAATTCTTAAGAAAAATAAGTGCAACTTTAACAATATTACGCCTCAGTTTATCATTTATACATGTACATCACAACTTACAGATCACGGTGGATTTACAAATACACAAAATATTTGGTAAGAGGCAGAATATTGGTAAAATTCTGCATAGTCTCTTAAGACATTTCATATTGTTCATATTTGTTCAGGTTATTCACATTTTTTGTAAAAGTATAGTCTGTAAATATAAACATTTTTGTGTACTTTAACTTT
The DNA here is from genome assembly GCF_902148855.1 of Sphaeramia orbicularis. NCBI lineage: Eukaryota > Metazoa > Chordata > Actinopteri > Kurtiformes > Apogonidae > Sphaeramia > Sphaeramia orbicularis. The sequence continues at coordinate 78,111,234 of NC_043968.1, forward strand.
TTTTTTTTACACTAAACTAAAAGACAAAAATTTGCGTTTTTCATTGTTTTTCGGTTGTTATGGTTGTATTTTACTGGTCTGATCCACTTCAGATTGAATTAGCCTAAAATTATTTTCACGTCCTTGATTGTTAACATCTTCATTATAATATTTGCATTTCACAAATTCATCCGAGGGGCCGGATTAGACCCTTTGGCGGGTCGGTTTTGGCCTCAGGGCCGCATGTTTGACACCTGTGATATAGATTAAATGTTGTCTAAAATTAATGTTTATTTACAACATAGTATAGCAAACTATTACATGATCAAAAACAAATTAATTTTAGCAAAAAAATTTTCCATTTTGAATGTCTGGGGTCACCAGAAATTTGTGATGTTGAAACGGGGTCTCGAGCCAAAAAAGGCTGGGAACCGCTGAAATAAACAGATCATCACATTTGTGATTTAATGGAAAAAAACGACTTCACTCTAGGGGTGTAAGAAAATATCGGTTCTGCAATATATCGCGATATTTCATTTCACAATACTGTATAGATATTAAAAAGTACTATATCGATATTTTTAGGTATTTATTCAAATGCAGATATGGTGGAGGTTCATTTTTGTTTTTTGTTTTTCTTTATTGTTTAGGTTTTATTTATTATTATTTAACACTGTTTTATTAAATAATGGTTATTTGAAGCATCCTAAAAGCACTTTTTACTGCCTGAGAGGCAGATGGTAGTTCCTTTGGTGGGACTGCACAAAAATAATGTTCTGATGTTAGTTCTGAACTAATAGAATATGAACATTTGAACAGGATCTTAAACTGTAACGTTTGTAAAACATAATTTAAGTTTGAACACAGGAACATTTTGTGATATAGCATTAGATCTGGTTCTGATCAAATAAAAATGTGTTTAGTATTTGTGCATATTTCTGGTGTAATTCAATTTTTCAAGGAAATAATCATTAAAAAAAAGAAACAAACAAACAAACAAAAACTTGCCTTTTTAACAGTATCATGATATATTGTGATGTATTGTATCGTGATCCTAGTATTGTGATTTGTAGCGTATCGCTAGACTCTTGCCAATATACACCCCTACACTCTCAAAAATAGAGGTACAAGATCAGAACATTTATGTACCTATAAGTAAATTTTTTAAGAATGTTCTCGCAAAAGTACAATATTGGTCTTTAGGAGGCCAGAATTGCACCTTTAGACTATGAAAAAGGGTCCAAAGTTATGTAAAGTACAAATGCGTACTATAAGGTACCCTGCAGCATTACAAAATGTGTGTAGACCATGAGAATAGGCTGTAGGCTGGGAGAACTGAACAGTAGGCCTAATTATAGTTAAACATTAGGCTTAGCACATTATTTATTATGTATCATACTGTAATTACTCTATATTATATTTAATAATAATTTGTGTTTTAATTTAATAGCCCAATTAGCTCAATGATAATAACCTAATAATTTATTTAGCTTATTAGAACCTCTGATTATTGCCATAATCTCTATTTTATCAAGTTTTCATTCACACCTCCATGTCTTGCCTATGCCGTTTTTTTTTTTGTTTGTTTTTTTTTTCTCAATTAGGCCACCTGTTCAAACTTTAAACATCATGGCATTATCAACTATATGAGAGTTTTCTTTCCATGTAAAGTACTTAAGGTACAAAAATGGACCATTTCGAAAGGGTACAGAACTGTCTCTCAAAAAAAAAACACCCCCAGTGACAAGCATTTGTACCCTTTTAAGTACAAGCTGGTACATCTATTTTTGAGAGTGTACTTTACGCACTTCTGTTTTTTTCTACATTTAGTAAATATCGGTAAAGTTTTGTGCATGTATCCGATGGAAAAGTCACTACTGACCCTGACAGTCATGTACATGTGCAGGTTTCCAGTTCGACCCCCCCCCCCCCCCCCCCCCTCCCGGCTCTGGCTCATGTGTTCATTCTTGTATCTGAAAAGCAGGAATGGTTTTTGCAGCTGGTTTTTCTGGTCCTTTTCTCCACAGTGAGGCTGTAGAAAGCCCGGCTCCCATCCTGATGTTGTGTACAGTCTAAACACCTCCTTGGGCGACCCAGATGTCATTGTTTTGGAAAGCAGCGCTGCACGGCCCTACATAATAAGCGCTGTTTCTGCTTTGTTGTGTTTCTCAGTAGAATTCATTCATGCTTCTGGCTGTTCCTCCGCTCCGCTGGGAGACGCTTGGATGGATTGAACAGTCCACCTTAGCTCCTTCCTCCATTTTTAAACACCCAATTTATTTCCTTCATGAGGTGGATCTTGTAGATTGAATCATTTTCACAGTCGGAGGCTCACTGTAGGCCCTGAAATGAAATGGACTCCCAAATCAATTTCATATGGGGACAACAAGTGAGCCCCCCCTCCCAACATACAGGGAATTGGTTTTGTTATTGAAAATGAAATGAAGTGTTTTGTTTTTATCTTTCTGCCTTTTTTTTATTGCAGATTATAGAGTTGTTCTGTTTTGCCACCAATGATTTCCTCCATCTTACAGCTGGAGGTAGATTAATTTCAGTCCTTTTTTTTTTTCTTTGTCTATCAGTTATTCTGTAAAAGTGTCAGTCTGAAAGGTGGCGCTAATATCCACCAGCAGATGTATGGGTTTTAAATGGGCGGCCTTTCCCACCTTCCCTTTGTTGTGTGGAGTTAAGCAGCCGTGAAATTACCTGAATAATAGTGTAAAATCTAATCTTAGTTTGTCCCATCAGCTTTTGCACACGTTATTCAATCAACAGCGCTCTTCATCATCGCACATGTTTCATCTGAGGTGAAACTCAGTGTGTTTTTACAGGTTTTTAATCCATAAAGACCCAGAGCTACTTTAGTGTCAGTTCCATATGATCGTTTCCTCTAAATTTAACCTTTCTGAAGTGATTTATAACCATTTATTCTAATATTACCCTCTGTGTTTTGCATTGCTTCAGTATAAATCATGTTTTTTCCTGTATTTAATTATAAGCAAATGACCCAAGATTGATTCAGAAATTCAAATGAATAATTTTGAACTGAATTTCAATGTATTTTGATATTAAAGGGTTTTTCAGCATCAAATATTTCTTTCAGTTTGGAATCCTGTTTTTCTGTTCATTTGAAACTTAACCCTTTTATGTATAAATTATGAAACATTTATCTAGATTTTGTTTTCAGTGAGTTTATTTCTCAAAATTAGGCTTAAGTTGAAATGCATTTAGAATATTTTCTTTAAATATGGTTTTATTAATAAGATATTGAACCTCCTCAGACCCAGAAAAGTACAAGTTGGGGCTTTTTAATTCAATTGCTCATATTGGAAACATCATGATGCAAGTTTTTTCAGATGCATTTTTAAAATTTTTTATGGAATGTCTTTTACAGTGGACAGTTTATTTTTATTTATTTATTTTGGGTTTTTTTTTGTATAAAACTGTGAAACTCCATAAACCCATGTGTGGGTCTGAGGAGGTTCACTTTAGCAGATCCCAGATCAGTCCACATTCTCCAACTCAGATGATCCTTTAGTTCATTGTATGTCTGAGGTTCTGTACAGACTGAACCCATGTGGTTTGGACTAGATTACCTTTAGAACCCTTTGGAACATCAGTTCAACTATGGGTCCACATGTAGACGTCAGGTATGAAAGGGTTAAATAAAACTTGGATTTGAAATGATCAGAAAATAAGACCTCAGTTTCAGTTTCAGTTGGTCCATTAAAGTCACAGTTTAACATCAGCTTTGTCTGAAGTGGAATAAATGTACCGTATAAAGCAGACAGAACCTTTAGGACAGTAGTTTCCAACCTTTTTTGTCTCCTGACCCCATTTTAACATCACAAATTTCTGTCGACCCCAGACATTCAAAACGGAGACTTTTTCTTTTTTTTTTTTTTAAATTATTTGCTAAAATTAATTTGTTTTTGATCCTGTAATAGTTTCCTATCCTCTGTTTCAAATCCAGGTTAATGTTAGAGGACATTTAGTCTATATAATGTATATTATTCTGGACGGAGGCAGTAAAGCCAGGTGTAGATTACTGCACAAAGGGAGAATTGGATTTTCCTTGGTCAGGATATGTACAGTTAGTCCAGTTTGGATTTACAAGGCTGACAATTAATACTGAACAAACAAGAACTCAAACTATGAATTATGAAAGAGCTGCAGCATCTGAAACTGACCACAGTGAACATTTGACAGATAAACAGAACCACAGTGCTGCAGTTTCACACTCAGTTTGTCTGCTGTGGATTGGGATTGGTTCTGTCAACTCAACACAGATTTATATTAGTAAGGTTTTATTTGTATTTTTTTTATCAATTACTAGAAATTCCAGGTGACCCCATGTGGGGTCCTGACCCCAAGGTTGAAAAACACTGGTTTAGAAGTTTTATTTTTTCTAATTCAGAAAGTGGCACAGAGTTGTTTTAGATTTCCAGATGAATGCTCATCTACATCACACCTTCTCAAACACATGGATGAAGCTTCTCAGTGTCTAAATCAGTCGTTCTGTGTGTGGTACCACTGAAAAACCTAGAACACCCTTTACTTTTCCATGGGTAGGATGAGTTTCTAAAGTTATTGAGCACTTTGAAAAACATCCATTTATGCCACAGACACTGGGGTTCGAAAAGAAATCGATAAAACGACAGTTTTTCTGTTCCGGCACCACTCAGCCGCTCCTGGGGACGATCACCGGCCAAATGTCACCAAATGAATGTCATCGGGGACCACTGCAGTAAAATTAGCTCTTCAATTTTCTCCTTTTGCCTGTGCTTTTCTTTTAATTTCCCAAGGTAAACTAATTCTGGGTTGCACGACGTCTGAATTAATTGAATTTGGCAGTGCTCAAACTGTGCTGGAGGTCTCTCCCTTTGTGAAACCACATTATAAGACAGTTTGATGTGTGCCATTAATCCTTAAAACAGCTTTGAGATCGACGGGACAGGAAAAGGCTAAACATTCTGTTTGTGTGTGTTCTTCCTTTTCAGGTGAGCCGGCGTCCATGGTTTCTCGGTACCCGTCTCCTGCAGAGTTGGATGCTTTTGCCCATAAAACTGCCAGCAGCCCATTGTCCATCAAAATCTTTCCGTCGGATGTTCGGGTGCCGCAACACAAACAACTCAACAAAACGGTGAACGGCTTAGATACGACGGGCCAGCGCTACAGCCAGTACTCCCAGCCGTACTCAGGAGGTTATCAGGGCTTACTGGCCATCGTCAAAGCCTCTGTGGGGGTCAGAGGCGTGCTGAAGAACTGCGAGGGGAAGAGGACTAAACATGGGAACAACCAGAGCTCCGTGGCCCCGTACAGTAACCCTCTGAACAACGGAGTCAGACACGGACAGAAGACCTATCATAGCAGCTCCTGTAAACCACCTGACGTTCCCATTGACACACTTTGTTCTAGCGCAGGAATGGCCTCGGGGGATCCGAGTCTGGGCCCCCGCTCGGAGCTGGCCAAAGTACAAAGCCTGATGAGGCACATGAGCAGGATCCCCCACAGCCAGGCCCCCGAGCCGAGAGGGGGGGGAGGCCCGAGCCAGCCCGTCTGTGCAGGCCGTGGCCGCCGTGGCTCGTTCCCGCTCCTCGGACTTTGTCGCCGGAGCGCCACCCCAGAGCGGCGTGGCGTTCACGGGTGCGGTGATACCAACGCAAAGCACTGACATGGCCAAAGCGGCGTACCTGGACAAGGGCGACTACAGCACGTGGAAGCAAAAGCACCATCACATGCAGGCGCCCTATCAGCAGGGGGCCGTGAGGATGTACGGCGTAGGTAACGGCAGCGTACAGGGCCACGGAGCGGTGGAGGCCGGGGTGGGACAGTCGCCTGAAACCCGCCTGCCTCTGTCGTACACCCCACAGCTGTCCTATAGATTACACCCCTCCAGCGTGGGGAGTGGGCAGAAGCGAGGGGGCGCCTCCTCTTTGACCTGCGCCACCGTGACGGGCGACTTTCCAGTTGCGCCGTACTTCACGCCCCTCTGGGACAACATGGTGTCCACCCCCAACAGCGACTGTTACACATCTCAGGTGTTGGCTACGGGTATATGTGCAGCCAGACCCAGAGACCTGGCCCTCTCTCAACCCCTTCCCCAACGCAACCCACACTGCCACCACCACTCATTGTGCCACCAACCGCAGCTCCACCCCCCTCCCCCTCCTCCCCCTCCCCCTCCCCCACACAGCCAGGCCTACAGCGCCGACCAAAACCTCACGTGCGGGCTGCCCAGCTCCGGCCTGTGCCACGCGGCGGTGCTCAGCAGCAGTCTGCAGTCTCTGGAGTGCCTCATCGGTGAGATCCACCCTCCCTGCATCAAAGAGCGCATGCTGGGCCGCGGGTACGAAGCCATGGGGATGCCCCTGCTGCTGGAGCACCACCAGCACACCAACATCCAGCTCCCCGTCTACAGATAAGAGACGGCGCTGCCACACCAGGACTCCTTTTGTAGAAGACTGTCAGAATGAGACATGCCTCTTTAGTCTGTGCATGTGTTTGTAGAAGGTTTTGTGTTTGAACCTGAAAAACTAAAGGATAATCGTAACTCAAGGTTTATCTTATGGACGTTCATGTTTTCCTTTTTCTACCTTTAAATGGTCATCAGACATGCCTTCTGCTCCTCATTTAACGCTGGCGACTGAATCTGAATTCACCACAACATTTTACTGAGTCAAATCTGACCAGTTTTGTTCATTTGGGAAGAAAAATACGTTAACGTTTGCAATTACACTGAAGGTTTGGGTCTTTTTGATATCATTCAGGTGTTTGTTTACATTTTCAAATAATTTTTACTGACTTTTTCAAAGTGTCTCTGTCCTCAGCTCTGTTGGACTACCTCTGTCCTGTGTCTGTCCCTCAGGTCCCATCAGCGTCCTGGTTCTGTCCTCTGTAGACTGCTAACCTGTCCCCCTGCTGACACAGTACTGTGGACAGAACCATCACACATGGGCCTATTCAGGTCCAGGACAAGGACAGGGGACCAGTCGCCCAGACTACATCCACACCACTACGCTCCTGATATTTGTCTTTAGTGGATTCTAACAGTTTATCGTCCATACTTGTATGGTTTCCATAAATATGAGTCCAGGTGGAAACAGTCCAACTGGGTCAAACGGTGTCATACGTAGTCCACACCTCTATGTGGCGCTGTACACAAACACTGACAGAGCCTAAGGCAGGATACACTCAAACCACAGAAAAATGCACTGAGCATGTGCAGAAGGTTCCGTCTGGGGTTTTCTTCTTCTGGTCACATGGTACTATGGTTGTCATGGTTTCCATACAGTGGTGTTGGTCCCATCCATACGCCAACACCAGGGCAGAGCTGGGACATGTTTACGCTCTGGGACCCGTTCTAGAAAAATACAGTTTCAGGCACCGACAACGCTGGTGTCATGTGACCAAAGGACCAAACCATTGTAAACTGTAGTGGGGGGGGGTGCCCCTTATGTTGACAAAAGAGGAGAGTGAGTTCATGGAACAGTGTCCATGACAACAACATGTCCTTACTGCTGACTGGAACAGGACAAATGAGAACATCTGATTGGCTCTGGGGACATAGACACACCCATATTTAGTACCCGTACTATGACAGCAGACATTGGCTTTTTTTTTTTTTGCCTCAAGTTAGAAAAGAAAATTATTAAAAGTTACTGAAGTCACTGAATCAAAATGATTTTTAAACTGAAAAAACTCTGCGTACTTTTATTCATGTCAAATATACACATGTTCAAACTGTAGTTCAGTAAATGTTTTCAACCCAAATGAACCGAACAGTCAGATGGTCCAGATGAGACTCCGTACATTTGACTTTCTCTTATATATTTCACAGGTGATCCCACATGCAGGCCTTGATAAAACTGGAAACTCTTCACATGGATCATTGTCACCCCTTTTACTACTTGAATCTGGGAAGCATTTCTGGGTACAGTTTTTGTAAATATATTGTATATTTTTGACATACAGTTGCTTCTTTTCTGAGGAAACTTTCCTTTGGTATCAGTGGGTTCCGTCGTCTGCTGGTTTGTCATGGATTTAATTTGGTCAAGTTTTCGAGGAATCACTCTACGTTGAAGCGGACGTTTAGAAGGTAGGTTATGGAGCCAAACATACGTCAAAAGTTTTGTTAATTCAAACAAAAACAAAAAACAACCTTTTTCTCCTCATATTTCTGGTGAATACACTGTACTCTGCAGAGATCAACATCCCAACTCGATGCATCACTTTAAAATTTGACTCTTTAATTCCAATCTTTTTTTTTTTTTTCTCATATTAACTAAATGTTTGGCCTGAACTTTACTCCATATGACACTAGTTTCTGTAAAAGGATGTAAATCCCTCCGCCACTGTATGGGGAAACATTTGATCATTCACATATGAATGTGAATATGGTTTTTGTCACATATGAAGTTCCATATTTTTACATTTTCATTAATTTCATGTGTTCATACCCAGCACTGTGTGATTGGACAGTTGCATCAACATCAGATCTGTGGTGTTCAAGCTTAAGGAACATGTGCCCTTTGGTTTATTTGATTTACATTTAAAACTTAAAGACATTGTTTGTCTTTATCATACTTTTCCTGGGTATAACTGTGGAGCTAATTCTGTGCCAAAATTGTCTTATGGAAGAAAAGAAAAGAAAAGAAAGTACAATCAAATGACTAACATCTGAAACTGGTGTGATCTTGAACTCAAGAGTACGTACGTTTAATTTAACTGTGAACATATTTTGAATACATTTTTAAATTTTCATTATTAACATGTATTTTGATATTTATTGCTATTTTATTTTTCAGATTTCCATGTTATTTTTTACAGTTTCAAACAAAAATGAATGAAATTGAAAAGAATATCTCCAAACTCCAAACGTATTTCCAGTTGTGTCGTATTTAACCAGTTCAAGATCACTGAGGTGTCCGTTTCAAATTCCAGTTTGTTCAATACATTTTTCTATCCAAATGAACAGAGTTTTGGCCTGAATTTTTCTCCATATGATGCGCTGAAGAGCGTCTGTTGGACTCGTGTCCTGGATCTTCTCTGTAGGGCTGTTTAATGTATGACTGTGTGTCTGCACTGGGTCTGTGGTTCTATTTATTTATGCCGGCCTGTGGACTTTCATGGCAAACTGTCCCTATAATTATAAAGTGCAATTATGATATATGAACATGTGAGCACTCTTCATTCAGTATGTTGTTGAAATAATTACATTTGCAATGTATGACCCTAATCTCACCCTTTTTGCCTCTTCTTAACAAGGATTGTCAAGTAAAAGACATTTTCTAAACCACAGCTGTGGTCTGTTTTATTGCACATTATCAGGTTTTATCAGCTGTGCGGCATACAGTGGTTTAAGGTTTAATATTTAACATTTAAATACAGTGGCGATGGGATATATTAGGTTCACAAATGAAAAACACTTTATGGTAAAACAGGACATTTCGCTGGTTTAATACAGACACCAACAGCTTTACCACATGTTTTTAGTCTAATTTTATCCACATCTACCTCTACTCTTACTTCATTACTATCCTTTAACCCTGTAACTCCAAATGTATCATATTTAATCCATGAGTTTTGAACCCCCTTTACAGCACAGGTGTCAAACATGCGGCCCAGGGGCCAAAACCGTCCCGTTAAAGTGTCCAATCCAGCCCCTGGGATAAATTTGTGAAATGCAAAAATTACACTGAAGATATTAACAATCAAGGATGTTAAAATCATTTTAGGTCAATTTAATCTAAAGTGGGTCAGACCAGTAAAATACCATCATAATAAACCTATAAATAATGAAAACTGCAAATTTTTGTCTTTGTTTTAGTTTTAAAAGAGCAAAATTACACAAAAATATTTACATTTACAGAAGAGCCTTTCAGAAAAAATGAGAATAACCTGAACAAATATGAACATCCTGAAATGTCCTAAGAGTAGTATGTCTAATTTTACCAATATTACGCCTGTTATTAACCTCCTAAGACCCATCTATGGGTTTTCTGTCCACATTTGTGCACAAGAGTTTCACTAATTAATACAAAAAAGACAACTGTCCACCACAAAGGACATTCCATGAAAATTTTAAAAACTGCATCTAAAAAAACTGTGGAATCATGATGTTTCCAATATAGGCACTTATTTAATAAAAAACAAAAAAATCTGGTACTTTGCTGACATTTCCTGGGTCTCAGGAGGTTAAATGTTTTGTGTGTTTGTAGATCCACTGTGATCTGTAAGTTGTGATGTATAAATGATAAAGTAGGCACAACATTGTTAAAATTGCACATATTGAAAAAAAATAATTTTCATGTTGTTCACATTTGTTCATGTTACAGTTCGTAGATGTAAACATTTTCATTATGGAATTTGACTTTTTTTCCACTCAAAAACATAGAGAAAACTTTAGAATTGACATTATTTATAAGCTCTTATACTATTATTTATATTATTTTACTGGTCCGGCCCACTTTAGATCATAGTAGGCTGTGTGTGGCCCCTGAACTAAAATGAGTTTGACATCCCTAATCTACAGGATTAGTGTGATATTTTTTTTTGTCCTGAAAAACCTGATGTATACAATTAGATACATGCAATACACAGATAATCCACCAGGGGGAGGAGTTCATTCACCAGAGGCCTTTCCAGTGACACTACAAGACTGTCATTAATGAGGAAGGAGGAAGAACTGGGACCATTTAGAAAAGGAATTAACAATTTATTAGACATGTTTGTGTTAGATTACGTTTTTATTTGTTCAAAAATAATAATATTTGAGCACTGAGACCTGACGGATCAAATATGATACAAAATTGAAACTCATACATGGAAATTGAGATTTGAAAAAAATAGTTTTGGTTGTTCAGAAGGACCAATAAAGGCTCCAGTTTCAAAGAACTGGAATTTTCTGTCAGTGATTTAATGGTTCAGGCTTTACAGGGTTAAAGCTTAAAGCACAAGTCAACTAAGAAGGGGGTGTCAAACGTAAGGCACGTGGGCCAAAACCAGCCCACCAAATGGTCCAATCTGGCCCACAGGAGGAATTTAACCCTTTCATGCATGGTGGTCACTACAGTGGACACCTATTCTCCAGCTGTTCTCTTGTATTTTCATGGATTTTGTTGTTTTAGTTCCATATCAGCCAACACAGTGGACGCCTATGCATCATCCCATACACTGGAATTCATACCATTACTGTAACTTTGCTGTTCTAGATAAACCTGATCTGCACTAACATGTTTGAGTGTAAAAAAAAAAATTGGTAATTGTGATTAGACTGTTATTAACAGGGTTTTTTTTTAAATTTTTTTTTAAAGTTTTTGGTTTTTTTTTTTGCATATCATCTCCATGAAGTGAGTAATAACTAGTGTTAGAGTATGTTAAAATGTGAGAAAACGTCAGATTAGCAGCATTAAAAACATTTTTATTTCATAGTTCTCATACAGTATATCAATAAATTCATGTTTCTTTGCTTCTAAAATTAAATGCATGATGTCCAGCTGAGTGGACATTTTTGTAACTCCATGAAAAATAAGTTCATAAAAAAATTCAGTCACTTTTTTTTCATGCCTAAAGAGGAATAAAAACACTCAGGAAAAAAATTCTTGATTATGGTTCTCATAATTCATGCATGAATGGGTTAAGAAGTGCAAAAGTTCGACTGAAAATATGACCAGTCAAAGGTGTTCAGGAGCGACGTACAATCTTGTAAAATAATAGCATAACAAGTGGTGCCAGGCACGACAAGCCCCGCCCCTTGCACATATTTCATCCATTATAAGTAAATGGGAAAATGTTTTAAAAAATCATTAAAAATGTGAAATTTGACCTACTTTTACCAAAATGTAACCACATCTATTCTGGGTCACTGACAATCTATAAACCCAATTAGGTCTGAATTCAACCAATAGTTTTACTGCTAAAGTGTAAACAAACCAAAAACAATAGCCCTTGCCCCCCCCCCCCCTTTTTTCTTTTTTTTAAATAAATAAAGATGCCTCCAAATTTTGTCCTTGGTTTAATGTGAAAAAAGTTAAATGACATTCTAATAATACTTATATTTACATGTTTGACCCTGGTGGTGTAAAGGGTAGGGGTTCAAGTCTAAACCGAACACTGAGCTCTGATCCTTCAGACAACACCTCATCCATCTAGACCTGATGGAACCACATGGGTCAGGATCACAGAGGGGAACCTTTGTCAACCTCTACAGTTGATACCAGTTCAACCTTTACTGACGTCTTATGTGAAAGGTGTAGAAGGAACGTGGACTTCTGAGGTCAGAAGCATCTGATCAAATACATCACAGGTGTCAAACATGCGGCCCGGGGGCCAAATCCAGCCCGCTAAAGGGTCCAATCTGGCCCGCGTGATGAATTTGCGAAATGCAAAAATTACACTGAAGATATTAACAATCAGTGGTGTCAGAATCATTTTAATTCAGGTTCCACATACAGTCCAATTAGATTTTAAGTGGGTCAGACCAGTAAAATATTATCATAAGAACCTATAAATAATGACAACCCCAAATTTTCTCTTTATTTTTTTGGTGTAAAAAAGTAAAATTACATGAAAATGTTTACATTACCAAACTACACTTGTACAAAAAATGTGAATAACCTGAACAAATATGAACAAACGGAAATGTCTTAAGAAAAGTAAATGCAATTTTACCAATATTCTTCCTGTTACTAAATGTTTTGTGCGTGTGTTTGTAATGCACATGTGTAAATGATAAACTGATAAACCGAGGCATAATATAGTTAAAATTGCACTAGTTTTTCTTAATTCAAGTTGTTCATGTTATTCAGATTTTTAAGGAAACTTTTTAGATGTAACCCTGATCATAATATAATTTTACTTTTTTCACTGTTATTATTTTACTGGTCCAGCCCACTTGAAATCAAATTGGGCTGAATGTGGAACTGAACTAAAATGAGTTTGACTCCCCTGAAATACAGGTCCCTTTCACCTTACATGGGTTTTTCTTGGATTTTTTATATTTACTTCTTGGATTTATTTATTTATTTTTTTGCCACTTACGGGTCAAGGTTATTATCGTTAACAAAAACTAACAAAATGATGAAAACTAGAATTGAAAAAAACATTTTTGTTAACTGAAATAAATAAAAACTATAATTAAAAGAAAAAAAAAAACATAACTAACTGAAACTGTATTATGTGCTTACAAAACTAAAACATATAAAAGTTATGGATAAAATTCCCTTGTTTTCATCTTTGTCAACGTCGGACTGATTTTGCTCTCGCAATTTTAGCTAGAGCACCATACGGTACTTCACAGTCCATCACTTCTCGTCACTTGTGGTTTAGGTTCGTCTTCTGGTCCCCACTCTACCTGGAAACATGGAGACTAAAGTTGGGAGAAAGCAGCAGAGTCCTGTCTGGGATTTATGTGAATATGACGGCGAAGAAGATAAAAGATATGACAAAACTAAAATTAATACTAAAACTAAACTAAAACTAAGCATTTAGAAAAAAACGAAAACTAATAAAAGCAGCAAACCTGCTCTAAAAATGAATTAAAACTAACTGAATTAGAGAAAAAAAAAAGTCAAAACTAAATAAAACTAAACTATAATGAAAAATCCAAAACTATTATAACCTTGTTACGGGTAAGGAACCAAATAGTAACTTCATTGACTTCTACATAACAAAAAAGTACTAAAGTCTTGTTCTGTCCTCCAATAACACACTAAAGTTGAAATGTTGAATTTCACAGTATTTCTATGAGTGAACTATAAAGGGTTAACATCTTCAGTGTCACAGACCCATCCCAGGGGCCAGATCGGACCCTTTTGGGGGGCCGGTTTTGGCCCATGGGCTGTATGTTTGACTCCTGTGGCCTACACTTATTTTTATTTGTGTATGATTTGTTGACGGTAAATGCACCAGAACACACGTTATTCATAAAGTGCCGTCACCTGACCCCTGGATGGTTAATCCTCAGACGCTGTGCTCGCCTGCATCCATGCCCTGGCTTCATTTGTCATCCTAAATGGGATGTTACAGCAGTAATGTAGTTTAGATCATAGATAGAAAATGCACATCCATGCCTCGTACAAAACAAATAACCCAGATGGTGTGAAAAATTGAATTAGACGCACTGTTGGGAATAAAGTCCCAGCGTTCCATCCATGACCTCCGTACAGACGACAGATCCTTCAGAGGGAAAGGTCACGTCTGAGCTGCTGAGGCGCTGCTGTAAATCATTCCCTGCCTTGAGCCTTTGTGTCCTGGCTTCACTCGGAGCTTTTCCATCCTATCTGCCGTCAGAACAGAACAGAGGCCAGGCTGCTCTGCTGATAAACTTCCAGGATTACAGACGCTCTCCTCCTGCTTTGTACTGCACACCATCAGCTGAGGGTGGGGTCCAGAGCCTCTGCAGCCTCTGGGACACACACTCCAGATAAGGCCGACTGGGCTGAGGAGGAGGAGGAGGGCTGATCTGGAGGATTAGAGGACGCCAAGAGGAGGGAGGGGGTGGGAGGGGGGTCCTCTGTGTTACTGCTGATGTTACTGTTTCACAGAAAATACACTGCATTAGAAACATGAAGAGCAGCTTTAAAACCTGAGTATGAGTTTTACTTCCTCCAGACATGAAAACAACATAAACCCAGGCTGTTTGTGTGTGATCTAACCCAGCTGGAAGAATGGAATTCAGTCCTGACATAGACGGAGAAAACCAAGACACTGTCGCCACCTAGAGGCGCCTCGATGTGTGGTTTATTCTAGAAAAGTAACAGGATACTTCAGTCTGGTTTTGAATACCAGGGTTCCTACAGGTTCAGTTTAACCCTCTGGTATCCGGATGCGCCTTTTAGGCACACTTTGCTCTTTGTGTTAAAAAACTTAATATTATTTTTCACAATTTAACCCTTTCATGCATGAATTATGAGAACCTGAGTCAAGATATTTTTCCTGTGTTATTATTTCTCTTTAGGCATGAAAAAAACAATGCAATTGAGTTTTTCTTAAGGCGTTACAAAAATGTCCACTCAGCCAGACACAAAGCATTTAATTTTTGAAGCAAAGAAACATTTATTTAAAACCTAATATTAGAAAGTGATATAGAAAACTATGCAATAAAAACATTATTAATGCAGCTAATCTGATGTTTTCTTACATTTTATAATACTCTAATACTAGTCATTACTCACTTCATGGAGATAATATGCAAAAAAAACCCACAAACTTTTTGTTCTGAAAAAAATGTTAATTACAGTCTAACAACAATTAGCAATTGATTTACACTAGAAAATGTCAATGCAGACGAGGTTTATCAAGAACAACAAAGTTACGGTAATGGTATGTATGTCAGTGTATGGGATGGTGCATAAGTGTCCACTGTGTTGGCTGATATGGAACTAAAACAACAAAACCCATGAATATACAAGAGAATAGCTGGAGAAGAACTGTCCACTGTAGTGACCACTGTGCATGAAGGGGTTAAATAAGGTTAGAATTCAAAAGTTGTTCATTTTTGCATGATCTTTAAAATTCTGGTCACCAACTAAAATGTGCACATTGTAAACAAAAGAAAACTACAAGACTTGCATCTGTCTCCCAAGTGTGCCTAAAACGCACTATTTCTTCCATTTGATATGTATGATTAGGGCTGACCTTGATTTACAAAAATAAAATCAAATTATAGCAGAAAAATAAATCAATATATAATATTTAATAGTTTGATTTATAGGTGTGCATTTTACGCACACTTGGTGACAGATGCCAGTATTTTTGAACATTTGACCTAGCTCCAAAAATAATAATGCAAATTAACCAATGTTGGAGTTAATCATTGACATATGCCAGGATGAAAAAATAAATCATATGGGATCCACTTTTTATGTAGTATATTGAAAAAAAATAATTTTTTGTTTTTTGCATCAAAAAAATGGTTTCTTTACATTACACACATGGCATTTAAAGGGTTAAAAAATGTGACAATCATTGAGTATTTGGTATTTTTATTTACAGCTCAAGTTGAGGAAATAGAAAAAAGTGTAAAAGAATTAAGAACAAATTGTATGAACATTTTTTTGACATTATTCCACAAGTGTGCCAAAAAGGCACACTTGGTGCTTAGTAAGGGCCTTGCTGGATGGGATACCGGAGGGTTAAAAAAAGATACCAAACATGGGTATAGTAAACATTTCTGTAAATAGTATATAAAGGTAAAATCAAAAGTACTTAAAAACGGCCAAAATAGACTCAGACCCCTAAGGGTTAATATCTTTTGTGTCATTTTTGTACAATGCACTTTCATCCCTCGGACCGGATTGGACCCTTTGGGGGTCGGTTTTGGAATAGTTTGATTTATAGGTGTGCATTTTACGCACACTTGGTGACAGATGCCAGTATTTTTGAACATCTGACCTAGCGCCAAAAATAATAATGCAAATTAACCAATGTTGGAGTTAATCATTGACATATGCCAGGCTGCAAAAATCAAATAATATGTGATCCAATTTTTATGTAGTATTTTGAAATTTTTGTTTTTTGCACCCCCCCCCAAAAAAAAGAAAGCTGTGTTTACATTACAAACACGGCATTTAAAGGGTTAAAAAATGTGACAATTATTGAGTATTTGGTATTTTTATTTATGGCTCAAGTTGATGAAATAGAAAAAAGTGTAAAAGAATTAAAAACAAATTGTATGAAAAATTTTTTGACACTATTCCACAAGTGTGCAAAAAAGGCACACTTGGTGCTTAGTAAGGGCCTTGCTGGACGGGATACCGGAGGGTTAAGGTTGTTTTAAGATTATTTAGAACAGAATTTAAGGCCCATTTCACAGCCATACTGGCAAAAAATCATGACTCCTAGAATTTAGGAAACTGTCTTTATTTCCTCCAATGCCTTGATTCCCAGTGTTCTGAGTCATTTGTCACTGGGGGCAAAGTTAGAGATAATTGTTTTTCTAATTTCAATATCAGCTGTGAAAACGGTTGGAACTGAGTTGACTAACATTAGTTTATTTGCAGTTTGGACATTTAACAGACACATTTAACCACCTAAGACCCAGCTATGAGTTTTCTGTCCACATTTGTGCACAACAGTTTCACAAATTAATACAAAAAAAGACAACTGTCCACCACAAAGGACATTCCATAAAAATTTTAAAAACTGCATCTGAAAAAACTATTGCATGATGTTTCCAATATAGGCACTTATTTAATAAAAAACAAAAAAAGCTTGTACTTTGCTGACATTTCCTGGGTCTCAGGAAGTTAAACACAAACAGTAAACATGATTAAGACCTTCCATATTAAATTTAATACCTTTTAGACTTTTTAAAGGTATTAAATACAGATTTGTAAATTTAAGACTTTTTAAGACCCTGTGGGAACCCTGGATTTCATTAGAAAATACATATCTGCAACAAACTAAAAACACCAGCTCTTTTGAAATGTTCAGAAAATGTTAAGATTTAATTCACATATAACTGTACAATGTAACATGACAATTATTTTTTCTTTTATTGTAATTTATGTAAGAAATGTTATGACAACTGGGACAAAAATATGGAGCAAAATCTGGGTAAAATTTTGTAAATCTGAAAGATTTTTTAATATAAAATCTTTTGAAAACATTTGTTTATTAATTACTTTCATATTTGAGTTATTTCAAAGGCAAAGTGTATTTTTTTTCAGAGTTCCATCTTACCTTTTTTAGGACTTTATCGGATTAGAAATTGGAAAAAAAAAAAAATATATATTTGCAACAAACAAATGACACCCATTAAATATGAAAAGACATAGTATAATATTATGAATGCTCTATTCAAAGGGTATAAACTTTTCTTATGCTTATTTTTATTAATCATTGTAGCATTTTCTGATTTCATTATCACAATTTCAAGTATCAGTTTCACATTTTATTTCATTTAATTTTCTTTTAAATTACCATTTAGCTGAATTTCACTCCATAAATAGAGACCACACCAACCTAAAATAAAAAACAGAAAAAGACTGGACCCACACACACACTCTCACACACACACTCTCTCTCCCTCTCGCTCATACACGCACACACACTCAATCACACACACAGTGTGGGCGTCCCTCTGCTCTATCTGCTCAGTACACTTAACTATTTTAATTTAACCCATAAAGACCCAATGACACTTCTGTGGCAATTCCAAAATATTTTTTTCTCTATATTTAACTTTTTCTAAGTGATTCATCACCATTTATCATAATGTTATCCTCTGTATTTTATGTTTTTTTCAGTGTAAATCATGTATTTTCTATATATAATTCACTGATCTTGTAGATGTTTATTAAAGCTCAGATTAAAGTTGATGGTTATTCTATCAGAAAGAGATCAAACTGAATAAACAGTGTCTTTTTCAGTCCAATCTGTCATTCACTGAACATAAACCCAGTGTGTCCATCCACCGTCACTGATCCAACTCCATGGGTTTTACTGGGGAATCAGTGTTGTAGAAGATGACGGTGTTTCCACGGTAACCACGGAGCCTCTGAATGTCCAAATATGGTCATATCTAATGACCATGAAAAGATGAAGAACTGTATTTTACACCAATTATTGACATGGATTGACAGGATTAGTGGATCAACAGGTATTAAACAGTTTAGATCAGTAGATGGTTTAGGTTAAAGGTGGATGTTTGGGTCTTTAAGGGTTAATTTTGACTTTAATTTCAACATAATTATCTGTTAATCATCACTAAGGCACAGAATGTGTGACAGCCCTTCATAAACAACAGAACTGTAAATATAGATTTACAGGTTTGGACGTTGCTGATCCAGGGTTCACCCGTTAAACCTGATGAGGGTAAAGGTTTGTGACTGTTTTTAGTGACAGAGCTGCTGTGCATTTCTTTGTTTCTGACATGAAAAGGAAGCTTTTGTCTGTCAACACAAAGCAGCCACATGTACAATGCCATAATCGGGCACATGTGAGACAGCTGCACTTTTACCAGAAGGATCCATTCATACCTTTAGAACATCTGACCAACCCTTCTATAAGTTCAAGGCATCTGCGTCATTTTAGATCAAACATACAGCAGTCATTTATTAACCCTTTCATGCATGACATCCTCATTTCTGGACCCATAGTTAAACTGACGTTCCAAAGGGTTCTAAAGGTAATATGGTCCAAACCACATGGGTTCAGTCTGTATAGACCCTCAGACATACAATGGACTAAAGGATCATCTGTGTTAGAGAATGTGGACTGATCTGGGGTCTGCTACAGTGAACCTCCTCAGACCCACACATGGGTTTACTGTCAACAATTGGACAAGAGGTTCGCAGCTTTAGACAAAAAAAAAAACAAAAAAACAACTGTCCACTGTAAAGGACATTCCATAAAATTGTTTAAAAATGCATCTGAAAAAAACTGTTGCATCATGTTTCCAATATCGACAATTATTGAATTTAAAAAAGCCCAAACTTGTCCTTTCCTAGGTCTGAGGAGGTTCAATATCTTCTGAATAAAACCATATATACAGGGTATCCCAAAAAAATGTATTCACACTTTAAGTAATTGTAAAGTAGGTGTTTATTAACTGGCTAACTGGTTTATTATCTGGTGAACTGGACAAACAGGTGGATTGGACGGATGGGTTTCGTTGAATTCCCCTCCGTGTTGACCAGATCTCACACCACTAGACTTTTTTTTTTTATGTGGACACCTAAAAGACAAAGTCTACGCTATGAGACCTGCAACAGTCGCTGAATTGAGAGCAGCCATTGAATGTGAATGCACACAAACAACAAGGGAATTGTTTGGTGATGTGTGTGATTCCATTGGTTGGCGTTGTCAGGAGGAACAGACAAAACAATAAAAGGATGTTTGGAAATTCTATTACATTTTGAAAATTAAATTAAATTTTAATAAACACCTACTTTACAATTATTTAAAGCGTGTATACATTTTTTTGGGACACCTTGTATATATTTTTTTTATTCTAAATGCATTTCAACTTTAGCCAAATTTTGAGAAATAAAATAAATTGAAAAAAAATCTAGATACTTTTTTTCATAATTCACGCATGAAAGGGTTAAATAAGGTACAATCAAGTTAATAAATAGCACACCAGAAAGAAAGACAAAAACAATCCTTTAAAAAAAACAAAAAAGACCATTGAGATCCTGTTAAAAACCTGCACTAGTCTGACACCTGAGAAGGAGAAGCCCCGCCCCTGTCCTCGTCCATCAAACAGTGTAGTCCAGCTCAGCGTTTAGATCCGTGTACATCTGGTAGATGGCGTCCACCGTCGCCGTGAAATTAACCAGGAACTGACGCGTGAGTTCCAGACAGTCCTCCTCTTTCACTTCCTCTCCTTTGGACAGAGCCTTGAGGAAGTCGGATCTGTACGGAGCTGCGAACAACGCTGCCTGCAAACAGGAAACGGAAAGGACGAAAAACTCAGTGACACTGAATATACCCACAATAATATCTGATGATCTGCCCATGTGAAGACACATAACACCTGGAGGGTTGAACAAAGACTAGGATCAAATCCAGTTTTCTACAGTTATGCTACAACACTGATTGTAGACACTTACTTTTATACTGAAAAATAGAAAAAAATCAGCAAAAATGGATTCAAAAAATTCAAAATAATTAATGAGCAAAAAATTAACGAAATGTAAAAAAAAAACATAAATCAGCAACAAAATAAACAAAAACAGCCAAGGTCAAATAAAATGTCCAAAAATTAATAATAAATCAACAAAATAATAAGTAACATGAACAAAATGAGACACAAAATAAACAAAACAATCCAGAAATGTAACAAAAATGAAGGAAAATTAAACAAAATGTGTTGTGATAAGGTAAGGTAAGGTAAGGTAAGTATATATACACTAGTATATTTATTAGTATAACTTTAAAAAAAAAAAAAAAACTTCCTGGACTTTACTGTAAACAAAGACTTCTGATTGTATTTACATATTTCAGGGCACAGTCATTTAAAATTCATTTTCATATATGATCTACCACTTTTCCAAATTGTTGTACCACAGTATGGTATGTCAGGAATTACATATTTATGTCACAAACATTATGTGGTTTTTGTCTTGTATCTGTTATGACTGAGGCCTCTCCTCTACATTTCACACGGATTTGTTGTTTTTTTGTTATTATTTATGACCTAATGAGTCCAGACCCTAAACTTGGGTAAGGCATCAATAGATGTGGACAGATCACTTTGTCTAATTAATCTGTGCTGGTGCTATATCGGTATCCTCAGATGTAATAAAGACGCTCTGACAGTAATATTAGACTTCAACAGGACACTAGGGATGAACCAACAGCCAATGGCAACGGGCCAGGCAATGTTAGCTGTAGATTTGTTTCTGTTGTCATTTATACGTCCCTTAACAAAGACAGTTTCATTATAAAAACAGAACCTTCACTATGTTCAAGTCTTTCAGCTCTTCGTCAGATTATGTCTGAATGAACTCAGATTCAAGTACAAACATTCAAACTTTCATATTAACATTTTATTTCTAATAAACTGAGAGACTGTTTATTTCATGGATGGATAATGAACTTTCAAGTTACAGCTGAGAATATATCAGCTGATATATCTGACTCCAACCTGTTGCCACTACATTGACTTTTAGAAACCCACTGTTTGTCCACCTCGAATACTGCACAAGAGCAGACAGCAGGATTAGTATTTGAAATGTGTCCCATTATAAACCAATGGGGATTTTTACATTTTCAAAATTTCATAAAAAATTCAAAAATCAATATTTCCCAATTCTTTGAACAATCTTGGTAGACCTTATCCTAAAGATGTTCCACAGAAACATCAAGTCACTGACGAAAGAAGATTCTTGAAAAACTGTTGATGGATGATGGACGACAGACAGAAACATCTGATCCTAATAGTCCATTGTACCCTTTGGGCTGCTGGACTAAAAACTCAAATTAAGTCTAATACTAATGAAAAGCTGAAATAAGAACTAGAGCCCGACCGGTATGGGATTTTTGGGGCCGATACTGATATTGGGAGCTAAAAAAAGCCGATATCCAATATATTGGCTGATAACCGATATATTGGCCGATATATGAAATAACAACACTGATCTACACAGGATATAATAATCTTTTATCAGATAATTGTGGAAAGGTGGATTAACAGTTGCATAAATCTTTATCTGACAAAGATAATTTACACAACTTTCAAATGCAAACTATGCGATCACAAAAATAATTAGAGCAAAAAATATTACTGACCACAAAATTATGTTTTCACTCACAAATTTTGATGTGTCTGCCTCACGGCACTACAACTTCCCATGTGGACTAAGGACTAAACTGAGCATGTGCAGAGTGAATTAGGTGAGTCCTAAGTTGTTCCTGATTGGAGCAATAGCAAGAGTTACAACTGACCCGTGTTACAACTGTCCCTGGTCTCCCCTACAGTATTAACACCCAGGCCTGCTGGCAGAATGAAACTGTGAGGTAGACAGGAAGTGCACAGACATGGGTGTGTGTGTCAGGGGGTGAATACTTCATAAGACAGGGGGTCTGTGATTTTCAGGGGGGGTTAGTGGTCCATCCTTGTCAGAGTGTTCGGTAGCGGTCCGTGATTTTCGCTGGTGGTAGTGGGGGGGTGGGGTCGGGGTTGGGGTCGGAGTCGGAGTGGGGGGGATTAGCAGTAGCTCCATGATAATGTGATTGTGTGTATGGGGGTGATAGCGTCATTGTCAGAGCAGGAGTGAAAGTGAAACTAACTCACTTTACTGTTCGTCTGACTCTCCGGGCAGCACACACACACACACACACACGAACAGCGAGCGACAGAATCTCCGGGCAGCAAAAGTTAATATATCGGCCACATCGGCTACATATTGGCCGATGTTGATGAATTGGTGAAACGCTATTATCGGCCCGATTAATCGGTCAGCCTATAATAAAAACAGTCTGTTTATCCAAGTAGAAGTCAAAGCTCTAACTACGTCTGTGTTTGTAAAAGTGACCATAAACCACAGTGACGTCGGAGAGCATCACCTGGAAAACCTTCTGAACCAGCCAGCCGTGGTACTTCTTCAGAGCCTGTTCATAAGCCTTGGTGATGTTGACTTTAATCAGGTTGGGGTTGTTCTCATCCCTTTCTCCATCTGCCAGACTCTGCAGGAGGATCTGGATGAAACGTAGACCCCTGCAGGGGAGAACAAAGAAAAAAACAAACAAACATCAAAACACCATCAGAAAAAAAAGCACAAATGTTCTTGCTTGTGCTCATAAATACATATGTTATTGATTTGCATGTCACAGGTGATCGACTCAGATTTCCTGCACAAATGACAACAGGTCAAAGCCTGGGAGACCGCCCTATTTAAATGAGGGTTTAGCGTGTGCTACTTGTTGTCGTCATGGAGACAGTCCAGTGTATAAACTGCTCTGGGATACACCAGCACTAATGGGAACAGTGACTAGAATGATTCAGAAGTTAAATGAACCGTAGGAGGAGTTTAGTCATAGAAGGTACTGATGACTCCTCCTGTAACTGGACCCAGATCAGTTCATCTAGAACACCAGTGTCAAACAAACGGCCGATGGGCAAAAATCGGCCCCACAAAGGGTCCAATCCAGTCTGTGGGATGAATATATGGAATGCTAAAATTACATTGAAGATATTATTGATCAAGGATGTGAAAGTCATTTTAGTTCTGGTTCCACGTGCAGACCAGTTAGATCTAAAGTGCATCAGACCTGGAACTTTAACCTATAAATAATAACAACTCCAAATTTTTCTCTATTAGTATAAAACATAAAATTACATGAAAATGTTTACATTTGGAAACTATCCTTTCACAAAAAATGTGAATCAAATGAACAAATATGAACAACCTGAGATGTCTTCATAGAAGTCAGTGTAATTTTACCAATATTCTGCCTGTTATTAAATGTTTTCTGTGTTTGTAGATCCACTGTATCTGTACGTTATAATAATGCACATGTGTAAATGATAAACTGAGGCACAATATTGGTAAAATTGCTTAAGATATTTCAGGTTGTTCATGTTATTTACATTTTTAATGAAACTTTGTAGATGGAAAAATATTCATGATTTTCCGTCTTCCATTGTTGTTATTGTACTGGTTCGGTCCATTTCAGATCATATTGGGCTGAATGTGGAACTGAACTAAACTGAGTTTGACTCCCCTGATCTAGAAGTTCTAAAACGGCATTGTGGGTAGGACATACGTTGATATTATTTATTAATCTGTCATTCCATAAATGTTGACATGATGAGAACAGATTGGTTCTGTGTAGAGCTGCACAATATATTGTCTGAGCATCGTCAGTGCGATGTACGTGTGCACAATAGTCACACTGCAGGTCCTGCAATGTAGGAGGTAAATGAACTCAACATGTTCTCATCTTAAGTTCAACCTGACACACACACTCCACACAGCCATCCACCGGTCACAATCGTTCTTAATCAGTTTGGAGTGAGTTGGTAACAACATTGAAAAATGAGCAACGAACAAGAGAAAATCACCAAAAACTAAGACTTGGTGCCAAAAAGAAAAGCACCGTCAGTTATCTGGAATTATTTCAACTACAAGAAGGACGAAACTGAAACACGTGTTCTGTGTCGACACGAGAGGAAACACAACTAATTAGTTTGACCATTTACGTCGGTACCTGTCGCAGGGTTCTTTCCCAAACCGCTCAAAAATAACACCACGGGTGTAGTTGGAAGGTGCAAAAAAAAAAAAAAAGTGGTAATGTATTTGCCGTCGGCCTCCCAAAATTGCGGTGCAATATATATACAAAGTGTAGTCAAAAATGGAAAAAAAATAAATACTATTTACAAATTTACAAAACAGGAGAAAAAACCACATCAGAGCAGGGTTCTTCAATAACTCTCTTAGCAGAAGTTGAACAATCAAAGAGCACAGTTGCCAGGTCTGCAACCCAGCCAACACTGAACACTAGGGCTTCAGCAGCCTTCTTTTAAACACTAAGCCCCTCTTACTGGGCCGGTCAATTAAAGACTTTTTTACAAAACATATTTTTAACAGTGTTTTTAAACATAATTATTCACAGCAGGAATAACCATTCAACACTTAATATTTCAATAGATTTTTCTAATCAATTATCAAACCCAAATACATTATTACTTGGAATAAAATCAGAGAAAACAAAAACAATACATTACAACACATCACGTGATGCGAAATCCCACGAGATTTTCTCTATAATACCGACCCGGATGTGACCCTCCGTTCTCTTAACTCAAACGGCGCGGCAGGGCATGGCAGAACGCCGCTTCAATACCGACACAGGTAAGAGACTGGAAACTGATGTAAATGTGTATGAAATTACCTGAAAAAGCTCCCAAGTGTGCACCCTCGGTTGCCCTATTGCTAGGAAGGGGAAGAGAGTGTGAGTGGCGAAAACTAATGAATGAATACAGATACGGACGAGGAGAGAATGTTTGACGCGAGCGTGTGCGTGTATGTGCCTGTATGTGTGTGTGGTGCCTGGTTTGTGTGTACTCTGCCCACAACAAGAGACAGCTGACGCTCAGTGACAGGGTTGCGCCGTCATAGTACCACACAGATATTGTATCCTCCTGAGTATGTTTTCATTTCACAATATATATCACAGGGTTTAAAAAAAAAACAAAAAATCACAGTATCAGTTTTTTCCAGTATCGTGCAGCCGTAGGTCTGTGCATTGCCTTTGTTTGGGCCTATGTCCTGTGTCTGTGTGAAGCTGTTCCAGTTCAAACCTGCCTTTAAGACAGGATAAATATAGACACATAATCAGCCACCGCAACCAGTCTCAGGTTTGGTCAATCACGTTCAGTACGCTAAATAAATATTTGCGTCTACTCCTCCCAATAATTGTGTACGTTCTGTCAGAAACGCCCATATTTCATATTCAACAGGACAAACACACCTAAATGGGATGGACAAGTTATTTTGTCCATTTGAGAGACACAACCCTGGGTGTGTCCTGTTAGTAAATAAACTTCAACATGTTTATGCATGAACAGTCCAGTTTGTGCACGTTTTTACACATGTAAACCTTTAGTAAACCAGGCCCATAGTATGACTGGTGTGTGTTGTGTTTGGACAGTGTGTGGTAGTGCTCACCTCTTCAGCCACATCAGTGCCAGGGTTGCTCCTACTTTGGGCCACTGGGCTCCGTGGGCTTCTCTCTCTGCCTCTACGATGTCCTGCAGGGTGACATACCTCGCCGGATCTTTAAGATATACGCCTCGAATTTTCTGAAAATACACATAAAGGCTCTGGTCATTAGAGGGTCAAAGGAACATACACATCTATAAGAAACATCTAATCTTTTATCCTGTTTTGTTTGCACTCATCTGTTAGTTTAATACTGTGAGGTAGAATAAATGTTTGTATTAAAATATTGGACTTGTTTTCCAGACACACTGGTCCTTACATCATAATAGGATCAAGAATTGAAACTGTCACTGTAAATCTGTGTCAATAAATCCAAAAGTTTTGATATATTTTCCTGAATTTTGACATCAGTGTAGCTTCATAAGTTACTGAACACACCAGAGGCACATTTAAGTGAATTTCCTGTGGGATCCCCAAGTTCAGCACTTTGGCCAAAACCAGGTCAAAATCAGTGACATTTTGATGAAACCGTATCATAGAGCACATTTTACAATATTTTTGGTCAAAAATTTTATTTGATGCATTCATCATCCTTCCTATGTTTAAGTACTTACAAATACCTACTAAATGCCATCAAGGAGATGTTTGAATGTAGGAAAAGTCAGTATAGTCCCAGAGGAACCAGCATTTAAAAAAAGTTAAGGCAGGAACAAATAAAAAAGTAGATGTATTTCTGTTAGAGGGGTTCATCTGTGGAATGGCCTGGAATATCAATTAAACAGTCTAAAACAATTAAAACTTTTAAAAAGACGTACAAATCAACTATTACTCAAAAATATAGAACTGAGGATTGACTAAAGAAAAGATTTGTTTAAAAGACTAGGATCAATATTGGTAATTGAGATAAGGCCATGATTTACCTGAATTAAATTAAATACGTATTCTTTTCTGTTGGATATTTAGCAATGACTACATTGAAAATGTTTTTGTTAGTTTTCTTGTGGAAACATTGTGTTAATTGTAAATAGGGTTCAGCAAAATAAGTCTGAACTTCCACTTAAACCCTTTAGGTCGCATTACATATGAAACAATGAATATGCTGGTTTGGTTTGTTGTTTAAAGTAATTAATGGCCAAATAAACTATTACTACTACTACTAAATATGGAACACACATTGGTATAGGTTCTATATGTACAAAGGTAGAACCCCTTGAACACCAAACATGGAACCATGTCACAACTGGACCACACCCTGGAGTTATGAATCACATTTCAGCTTTCCTGGATTAAGTATTAGCAGACAGCGATCAAACATGTTACAGTATTTCCACTATAAAGGCTATTTATACACTGTTCGACCAAAAAAAACATCACACGTGCCATATTTGACTCCGCCCCCTTTGGTTCTGATTCCAGGGGACATTCACTGTCTCATCTATTTTTCCACATAATGCTTCTGTTCTGTTACAATAAGGTTCATAATATTTGTTCCATCCATAGTTGCATTAATTTTTGATTACTGGTGATGTAGAACCGGACCGCTGCATCCTGTCTGCATTACATCCACCATTAGAGTCTGGACTTTATGGAGGTCTGATCCATGTGTAGATGATGTCTGAATGTCTCTGAACCATTCCGTTACAAACCTGATGATCCAAATCAGTCCAGTCATTGCCCAATCTGTCTGAGGTTAAAAACATGAGGACACTGACTGCACCTCCCTTTGCCTTTAACATGTCTTGAACTATTTTCTTCAGACAATATGAGATTCATTTTGTGTTTTTTTAAGGCTGTGTGCATATTCTCTGTATTTTATTGTTGCATCTGAAGAAAAGAGAACAAGAAATAAACATGTATGCTCATTTCAACACTGTAAAAATGACAAAGCCAAAGGTACCTCAGACTTTTACACAGTACTGTATATTGGCAAAAAAAAAAAAAAAAAAAAATACTAACAAACTAAGAGTCCAAACATTTCAAAAAAGTTACTGAATTTTGATTTTCATCCAAAATAAAAAATAAAAAGTTTCTGGTCCAGATTTGTCTCTGGTGTCCCCCAATACCTGAATTTGGCCTCTACACAGCCACAGATGCTCATTTTACCTTGATATTGCCGTTAATATCTGACTTGATGGGTGAAAACGCTGCAGATTCCAGGCAGTCTGTAAAGGAAACAGACACTTGAGAGCAAAGCGATAAAATATGAATGACTTCTGGCCCAGCGTCCCGGGCTCAGAGGGGGTGGATGAATACCAATCAGCCTTTACAGCAGGGGTGTCAAACTCATTCTAGTTCAGTTCCACATTCAGCCATTTGATCTGCAGTGGGCCGGACTAGTAAAATAATAACATAATAATATAGAAATAATGTCAACTCTAAACTTTCCTCTGTTTTAGAGTGAAAAAAGTCAAATTACATGATGAAAATGTTCCTATCTACCAACTATCCTTTAAAACAATGTGAATAACATAAACAAATTGACATTTCTGAAGAAAAATACATGCAACTTTAACAACACTATGCTTCAGTTAGTCATTTACACATGTACATTATAACTTATGGATCACAGTGGATCTATACGTACACAAAACATTTAAAACCAAATATAATATTGTTAAAAGTGCACTTCTCCTGAGATGTTTCAGGTTGTTCACACTTGTTCAGGTTATTCATGTTCCACGTGAAATGATTCTTTGTTTTAAAATTATATGAAAGAAAATCTTGCAGTTGTTATTATTGTTGTTATTATTAGGATATAACGATAGTATTTTACTGGTCCGACTCACTTGAGATTGAATTGGTCTGAATGTGGAACCTGAACTAAAATGATTAATAACTTATTGCAAATTTGCATTTCACAAATTCATCCTGCGGGCTGGACTGGAACCTTTGGAGGGCCGGATTTGGTCCACGGGCCGCATGTGTGACACCCCCGCTTTACAGAAAAAAAAAAAAAAAAAAAAAAAAAAACTACAGTGAATAGACAGAGTAGATCAGGGGTGTCAAACTCAGTTAAGTTCAGGGGAAACATACAGACCAATGTGATCTGCAGTGGGCAGATCATATTGCCCACTCACCTTTTTTTATATGTATGATTAGGGCTGACCTTGATTTACAAAAATAAAATCAAATTAGAGCAGAGAAATAAATCAATATATAATATTTAATAGTTTGATTTATAGGTGTGCATTTTACACACACTTGATGACAGATGCTAGTATTTTTGAACATTTGACCTAGCGCCAAAAATAATAATGCAAATTAACCAGTGTTGGAGTTAATCATTGACATATGCCAGGCTGCAAAAATGAAATAATATGTGATCTACTTTTTATGTAGTACATTGAAAAAAATAATTATTTTTTGTGTTTTTTGCATCCAAAAAAATGGTTTGTTTACATTACACACACAGCATTTAAAGGGTTAAAAAATGTGACAATTATTGAGTATTTGGTATTTTTAGTTACGATTCAAGTTGATGAAATAGAAAAAAAGTGTAAAAGAATTAAAAACAAACTGTATGAAAATTTTTTTGACATTATTCCACAAGTGTGCCAAAAAGGCACACTTGGTGCTTAGTAAGGGCCTTGCTGGACGGGATACCGGAGGGTTAAAAAAAGGTACCAAACATGGGTATAGTTTACGTTTACGCATTTACGTTTATGCATTTGGCAGACACTTTTTTCCAAAGCGACTTACAGGGGAAAACCAATTAAATCACTCAATCAATCAAATTTTATTTATATAGCGCCAGATCACAAAAAAAGTTATCTCTTGACACTTTAAATATAGAGTTGGTCAAAACCAGACTCTAAGCCAATTTACAGAAACCCAACAGAATCCTCCAGGAGCAAACACTTGTGACTGGTGACAGTGGCGAGGAAAAACTTCCCTTTAACAGCAGAAACCTCGAGCAGACCCAGACTCCTGGAGGATGGCCGTCTGCCTTGACCAGTTGGGGTTAAAGAGAGAGGGTAGAGTATAGTAAACATTTCTGTAAATAGTATATAAAGGTAAAATCAAAAGTACTTAAAAACCACCAAAATAGACTCAGACCCCTAAGGGTTAATATCTTCTGTGTCATTTTTGTACTATACACTTTCATCCCTCGGACCGGATTGGACCCTTTGGGGGCCGGTTTTGGGCCGCGGGCCTTATGTTTGAAACCCCAGCTTCAAAAGGAAAACAAAAAACCCGACCAGTGAATGCATGTAGTAGTATAAGTAGAACTGGGGTAAAGTCCCACTGAGGTCAATGAGTAAACAAAGAGGTTCTGTGTGAGCCGGAGACCAGCACCAAAGTGTCCAAAGTCCGACTGGAACCACCACCATTACAAACCAAACCACGAATGATGAGACACAGACACACAGTGGGTCTAATGTCCACGAAAAGAGGAACAAGTCCACAGAGAAACACCCAGAAACAACTAGACCAACAAACAACTAGACCCAGAAACAACTGGACCCAGAAACAACCGGACCCAGACTCAAGTCCACCACAGTCCGCTGATGGTTCCGGACGGCCGGCGGTACTCACCGAAAAAAGCCGGAACGTGAGACACGGACTCCAGAAACAGCTTCGTGTCCACGGACTTATCCGGCGGCAGCTCCTTGAACGCATTCTCCATTAACAGAGACATGTTGAACCGAGTCAACGGTACAAACAACCCGGTAACAGCAGCGGAGGAGGAGGAGGAGAGCCCTGGAACCGACAAGAACCCGGAACTAGCTCCTGACAGATGGGCGGGGATGGAAGCGGCGCGAGCCCCTATCACTAACGGTCTCCCGCCAACAGGTGGAAAACGAAGAGGGGGAGGGGGAGGAGCACGAGGAGGAGGAGGAGGAGCTTATATGGACAAGGTAGGACGGCCATTTAGGTACATGACCCCTGGAACATGTGTTTATGTTCTTTTTATGTACTTATATATTATGTACTTATCTGTGTTTAAATAAAATAATAATAATAATAAAAAATAAATAAATAAAAATACAGGTCTTTGCTGATTTAAACCAAAAAAGGGAAATTTAGGAAAAATAAAAACATTTGTCACTATGAGAATAAAGGCATAAAATATCAAAATAAGAGGAGGAGGAAGGAGAAGAAAGAGAAGGAGAAGACCTCCCAATTCTACCTGCAGTCCCTTTGCTCCTGTTGAAAATGTAAAAGCACTATAAACTAAATATCTCTGAAAAATGTAATATAAGTTGTAGGAATGTGAATTTTGCTTATTTTTTTCTTTTACTTATTTATTTAATTTAATTAATTAATTTATTTCTGTGTATTTTGTACATGATTTAAATTTGTTTGTAAATGGTCTTATTATTTGTTATCAGTATGGCCCATTCTATTTCAATAAATATTTAAAAAAAAAAAAAAAGCAGCAGCAGCAGGAGAAGAAACAGGGCTGTGTTCAAACCCCTGTGGAAGTGGAGGCAGTTATTCTGAACAAAACCATTAAACATATCTCAATATCTCCAAGGGAAATGAGAACTAAATGTGAATGCTCTAATAAACCTCTTATGTTCTTCATTAATCTAATCCAACTGATGGTAGATATCAGATTCATAAGTAAGGCTCAGTTTTACAGATCCTCCAGCACATCAACATCTGAGTACAACAATTAAACATGTTTTATAAAACATTAGCTTTAGCAAAAAATCACAAATGTGAACGTACACTCAAACTGTTTGATAATTTATTTTTTGTTAATACTTATAACTTCTATCATATTGTACTTTTTTGTATTGTTTACCTGCTTATTGTTTGTATTAATATTTGTATTTACATGTGATGCTTATTTCTGTTAAATGTTGGATCGTTCTACTTGTTAATTATCAATAAAGGTTTAATTAAAAAAACAAAACAAAACACACACTGTGAAACAAAATGGCACACACACACATACGACAGAGGGATAGTTGAGGTACGGATGTGACTTTATTCGAACAAAAGCAGGGATTGTTTTCAAGCAGAGGCAGAGTTTCAACCAGGAAAAAGGAAAGTACCTGAACACACCGTCCACACCTGATCCACAACAGTTCAGGTCGACTTCAGACACATCTATGGTCTACTTCTGTATTATATACATTTAACATGTACCAGACTGGACATGTCAGTGTCAAATATACTACATTTTATGTTATTAAGAATTAAAAATATCCAATAAAACAGCCCTAAAAGGAAACTGAAAGGACTGTGTATGATACGCAGAAAACATGGATTTAAAATGACAATAAAAGCTGCATTCAAACATTAATATATATTTTTAGATTTAACTTTGGATGGTGACATACAGAAGTAAAGACCAGATGATGCCTTCAAATGCTGAAATACTGTGTGGGAAAATATGGAGCCAAATCCAGAGCGAAAATGAGAGAACGTTTAAAACCACTGTAATAAAGCGACTTAATGATCGTATTTTTTAAAGTTTTCACTTCCATACATTTTTTTTCCATTCTTTGTTCAGTTTTGAACGAGAAAAAAATATATGAAATTGAAACATAGTTAAGATTTTATACTTCATAAGGATTTGAAACTGAAAATACAAAATTAGCTATTACAGTAATATCATAAAGGGAGCAGGTGTTTCTGGAACCTGGACGTTTGGAGCATGAGACTGTTCACACCTGGTCTGGATACGTCCAACCCTGAGACGATGACATGTGGGAACAGATTTACACTGGTCTTACACTAGTCCAAATATGTCATCACGCTTAAAATACGACAGAATCACCTGAAGAGGAACTTTTCAGTGAGATACAAGAACTGATTTATAGACAATAGATCTGGAAAATCTGATTTCAAGAAATCTTACCAAGGATAATTTTCACTTGTTCCACTGGCAGATTTTTTTTTGCTTGAATTAAGCAAAAAAATCTGGAATTAAGTAAAAAAAAAATAATAATAATAATAAAGAAATAAAAAACTAAAAAAAATCTTCAAATACGCAAAAAAAATCTTGAATTAAGCAAAAAAAAATCTGGAATTAGCAAAAAAATCTGGAATTAAGCAAAAAAAAAAAAAATTGAGAAATATGCAAAAAATCTTGAATTAAGCACAAAATCTTAAATTAAGCAAAAACAATTCTTGAATTAAGCAAAAAAAAAAATCGAATAAAGCATAAAATCTTGACTTAACAAAAAATCTTGAATTAAGCAAAGAAAAATCTTGAATTAAGCAAAAAAAATATTGAATTAAGCAAAAAGTCTTGAGTTAAGCAAAAAAATATCCTGAGTTAAACAAAAAAAATCTTGAATTAAGCAAAAAAAAAAAAAAAAAAGAATTAAGCAAAACATCCTGAATTAAACAAAAAATCTTAAATTAAGCAAAAATATCTTGAATTAAGCGAAAAAAAAAAAAAAAAAATCTTGAATTAAGCAAAAAAAATCTGCCAACGGAACAAGTGAAAATTACCATGGTCAGATTTGTTGAAAACAGATTTTCCAGATCTATTGTCTATAAATCAGTTCTTATATCTCACTGAAAAGTTCCTCTTTAGGTGATTCTGTCTTATTTTAAGTGTGATGAGATATTTGGACTAGAAATGAGAAAAACACACTTGGTCAGATTTAGATTTTTTACAGTGTACACAGATTACCTTCGTCCACCCTCAGTAGATGATATTAAACCATGTTAGGTTTGGGGGGGGGGGGGGGGGGGCAACTGTCCAGACTTCAGGTGCGAACCAGAGGAGGTGGAGTGACTGGGTGTGAAACGTCTGACAACAAACTTAAACATCAAAACTAACCTGTGGGGAAAAAGGGTTTGAACACTGCAAAAATCCAAAATTCTTCCAAAAAAAACTGACAAACCTACAAACTCTACATGTAACCGATGCCATCAGGCTTTTACAGCCAGTGACAGTGTGTTCTGTGTAGTGTAGGTACACATGTTGTTTTTAGGTTTTAAATGTATTTGATCTATTAGTTGCTAGTGTTTCTCTTTATGGCTGGACCCTTCATCTGTCCTGTTCACTGACACAGATCTGAGTGGAACTGTACTGTGGAATGTGTGTCTAATGTCCGGTCCTACTGCGACCCATGTCTGCAGACTGAACTGGCCCAGGGGGAGAAATAAAGGGATCTGAATCTGAACGTCCAAATCAGAGTTAATTTAGGCTGAATCCCAGTTCACCCCTTGGCCCCTCCCCCTTTGTTTTGCATTTACACATGAAGGGGTAGTGCTGTCCCCATTCTCAATTAGTCAGAGGGGAGGAGCTAAGGGGCAGGGCATATATGTATAGCCCATGATAAAGGAGATTTTCCAGGACCACATTACGAACGGGGAGGGGGGAATTTCCCATAATTCTGTTCGAATCATTGTCAAGATGGAGGTAAACACAGTAAAAAAGAGCTGCAGTGACCTAAGAAACACACAAATGTACGGATTTACTTCATAAACTGAATCATGTGATCGTCCGTTTAATGTCGTTTCAATGTGCTATAGATCGCATTTCTGTGGTTTGTGGTTGCTAGTCGTGAACAGATGTCCAAAGCCCATGGAACAGAGATGGTTCCAGCTGCTGATGACATGGAGAATTCTGTCCCAGACAAAGTTAGAAAAAAAAAAAAAAAATCTTGGATTAAGCAAAAAATGAATAAATCAATAAATCAATCTTGAATTAAGCAAAAAAAATCTTAAATTACGGGAAAAAAATTATGAATTAAGCAAAAAAAGTCTTGAATTAAGCAAAAAATCTTGAGTTAAGCAAAAAGTCTGTTTATAGTGACATTGATGACTGATGATGATGAACAGGTCTGGAAGGGTCGGACCATTTCAGAAAGTAATGTGACTGCCAATTAATTAAGAATTATTTAAAGTGGACTGAATTAAGTCTGACGTAATTTTTTTTCTTCTTAGATCTTTATATTTTAAGTTATCATTATTATTATTATTTGTCTTTTCTTCTTTGTGTCTGTAAGCCTTTGCATTATGCTAATTTATTTGTTTGGATGATTTTTCCTTTTGATATCTTGATGTCTGTTAAAAAAAAAAAAAAAAAAAAAAAAAACTTATCTCGACTAGCGGAATTATACCCGTGGTGCCATTGTACGATAGTGCCCTCCCGTGGTGCAACAGCAGCATTGTACCAGTACGCCCTCTGGTCTGTGGTGAGCTGGGACCCTGTTAAAATCGCCCAGCATACCTCACAACATTTGAATACGGACATAAAATTGTGCGTAGTAGATAGTTAGGTAATGTTTCCATTCATTTGGCGAGTTTGGCGGCGAGCGGGCCTGCGAAGGCTGAGGAAAACCCGTAGAAACGCCCTCTGTGCTGTACATCGATCACACATCGATGGGACACGGGGCAGCGCCGAAACGTGAATTAGTAGTACGATGTTTTTACACATATTGTCGGCTTCCCGATAAAACCTGCTATGTGACTTTTCGCAAATTTTACAGGAGAAGCAAAAAACTGTTTATATAACAGCGAACTGTGAAATAAGACAAAAAAATATCTGTTCCTTTAATGTTGGTACTTATGATGGAATGTAAACCACTTTCACAGGAGACTGAAATTTGAAGCTATAAGAGGGGAGCTAGCAGGTTTTTATTCCCAACCAAAATGTCACTCAGCAGGTTTGATCAGAAAGCCAACGATAGATTTTCAATAAAGTTGAAAAAAAAAAAAAAAAATTCATAGGGGAATGTTTCAACCACTACCCCTTACAACTGTGTTTAACCCTTTCATGCATATTGGTCACTACAGTGGACAGTTATTCAAAGCTGTTTCCTTGTATATTCATGGGTTTTGTTGTTTTAGTTCCATGTCAGCCAATACAGTGGACGCTTATGCATCATCTCATACACTGACATTCATACCATTACTGTAACTTTGCTGTTCTTGATAAACCTAATCAGCAGTGACATGTTTTAGTATAAATCAATTGTTATTTGTAAGACAAAAAGAGTTTTTTTTTTGCATATTATTTCAATGAAGTGAGTAATAACTAGCATTAGAATATGTTAAAATGTGAGAAAACATCCGATTAGCAGCACTAAAAATGTTTTTTCAGTCATTGTTTTCATATCACTTTCTGATATTGGGTTTTAAACACATTTCTATACTTCAAAAATTAAATGCATGGACATTTTTGTAACTCCATGACAAAAAAAAAAAAAACCCGGATCACATTATTTTTTTCATGCTTAAGGAGGAATAAAAACACCCAAGACAAAAAAATCTAGACTAAGGTTCTCATAATTAATGCATGAAAGGGTTAAAGGGGTAGGGCCAAGGGGGAGGGGCTAAGGGGTGAATTGGGATTGGGCCTTAGTTTTTTTTCTAAATAAGTCATTCGGCTCAGATTTGGCTCCACATGCTCACATTACTTTAAAAAAATTTAAAAAAAAAAAAACGTACAGGTGTTCCGTTCCCGTCCTGGTTCAAACCTACAGAATCTGTCTCAGAACAACAGCTGCATGGTTCTCTAACAGGTATCTTCTAAATGTGAGGAAATACTTGATCACTGATTGTAAACCACAGCGGTGTGAGTTGGACCACAGGCAGCATCTAACACTGGATTTACAGCACGACACTGAAGAAACTACAACCACAAGGTGCCCATTGTTCATGTTCCAGCTGAGACGTCCCAAACTTCCTGTGAGTGGCATCATGTTCGCTTAGCTTACAAAGCTTATGAAAATAGACATTGGTATTTTTTCTTAGGTATGACATACAGTTTATAAATAGAATAACATTTGGATTATTTGATGGAGAATTACATGGATACATACATCATATATATTTGCATAATGTCCTTAAAATTGATTAAAAATGGATTTCACATTTCTGTGCCGTGCATTCACACACATACGAACACACACATTCACTCACACACACACACACACACACACACACACACACACTAGAAGTATGGCTGTAACAGAAGTCCAAAAGTACTGACACATGACCTCTACACACACATTCAACCAGAGGAAGTGACTGAGCGGGGGGGCTGAAGGTGCCGGATGGACGTGTGCACACTAGCGCTAATGTTGGCCTTGAACAGTGTCTGATGCACTGAAGCCACTCTTATCGTCACAGTTAGTTTACCTACAAAGAAACAGCTGAAGTTACAACCATTTAAATACTGTCATCTTAGTAAACATCACAGAATTAAAATTAAAATGGAGAAAATCAACTGTTATCACTGGTGTGGATTTAAGGAACAGTCCGACATGTTGGGGAATAATCTTTTTTGCTTTCTTGACTTTTAAAGGAGTGATATTTTGTGGTTTTTCTTTTTACTGTTTTTTTTTTTTTTTTTTTTACATTTTCCTGTGGTCGACATAAACTGTAAATGCTCTGTTTGGGTCTGAATTCTTCATTAACTCAGCTCCACACACTGTAAAAATCTAAATCTGACCAAGTGTATTTTTCTCATTTCTAGTCCAAATATCTCATCACACTTAAAATCAGACAGAATCACCTACAGAGGAACTTTTTAGTGAGATATAAGACCTGATTTATAGACAACAGACCTGGAAAATCTTTCATTTATTCTTTCATACATTTTCTGAACCTGCTTTCTCCCCACTAGGGTCACAGGGGTCACTGGAGCCCATCCCAGCTACTTACGGGCAAAAGTGAAAATCTTGAAAATCTTATTTCAAGAAATCTTACTGATAAAATTTTCACTTGTTCCATTGGCAGATTTTTTTTTTACTTAATTCAAGATTTTTTTTGCTTAATTCAAGATTTTCTTTTGCTTAATTCAAGATTTTTTTTCTTAATTCAAGATTTTCTTTGCTTAATTCAAGATATTTTTTGCTTAATTCAAGGTTTTTTTTGCTTAATTCAATATATTTTTTGCTTAATTCAAAATTTTTTTTTTTGCTTAATTCAAGATTTGTTTTTTGCTAAATTCAAGAAATTTTAAATTAATTCAAGCTTGTTTTGCTTAATCCAAGATTTTTTTTTTTTTTGCTTAATTCAAGATTATTATGTTTTTTGCTTAACTCAAGATTTTGTTTTTTTTTTTGCTTAATTCAAGCAAAAAAATCTGCCAATGGAACAAGTGGTCAGACTTGTTGAAATCAGATTTTCCAGATCTATTGTCTAAAAATCTGTTCTTATCTCTCAATGAAAAGTTACTCTTAGGTGATTCTGTCTTATTTTAAGTGTGATGAGATGATCCAGAATGCTGCTGCCAGAGTCCTGACTAAGACCAAGAAACTGGAACACATCACACCGGTCCTCAGATCACCACATGGTCTTCCTGTGAGTCAAAGGATAGAGTTCCAAATCTTCCTCCTGGTCTACAAAGCACTGAACGGCCTTGGATCCAAATCCATCCTAGACCTGTTAGTTCCCTATGAAGCACCCAGAGCCCTGAGGTCATCAGGGACAGGTTTACTGTGTGTTCCCAAAACCAGAACCAAACACAGTGAAGCAGCGTTCAGTTGTTCTGCTCCTCAGCTGTGGAACAAACGTCCTGAACACCTGAGGTCTGCTCCAACTGTCAGCTCATTTCAGTCAGAACTGAAAACATTAGTGTTTACTGCAGCTTTCCCTTAAACTCTTAAATAATGTCTTTTAAATGAACTTTAAAATCATATTTTATCGCTGATGGTTTTAATGTCAATTTTGATTTTAATGTCTTTTATTTTAACTTCTTCTCATCTTAAATGTATTTTGATGCCTCTCCTGTGATGCTTTTATGTTTTATGTAAAGCACTTTGAATTGTCCTGTACATGAAATGTGTTACACAAATAAACTTGCCTTGTTCTATTGGCAGATCTTTTTTTGTTTGAATTAAGCAAAAAAAAAAAAAAAACTTGAATTATTTGTTATTATTATCTTATTTTAAGTGTGATGACATATTTTGAGTAGAAATGAGAAAAACACACGTGGTAAGATTTAGATTTTTTCCAGTGTACCTCTGTTGTAACCTTAGTGAGTCACTCCTCTGAACGGTCTAACGGTCCCTCATGTCCGACTTCTGTTTTCATTCGATCAGTCGGTTTAACTGAACTAAGTACTGACAGTGGTTTGTTTCAATGTACAGAAACAACCGTCCTCTTAAAAGTATTGAGCAAGAAAGCAAATAAGATCATTTCCCAGAATGCCAGAGCTTTGGTCCCCTGGCACTTCATGTAGTCCAGATGCCAGAACACAAGCCCAGCTGATGACCTGCAGGACAACAGCTGAGTGGGAGGAGCTTCAGTGCTCGTCGTTTCCTATGTACACACACATACACCATTGCACTTTTGGAAATCATATAGACTTAACTCTTCTGTCTATGTGAGGTACAGAATAGTAACAGGTTGTTTTTTTACACTTTAAAGACGTTTGTTTACTATGGTACAAAAACAACAAAATATATCTGAACTGATCCATCATTGTGCATGGTGTGTCTGGTTTTTTTGTTTTTTTTTAAGATTTTCCAGCTCGAGGAATGTATGTTAGTTTTTATCCTGAATAATATCAAAAACCAAAAGTGATGTTAATAATTTGAAATTAGTAAAATATGCAGTAAACTGGATACTGAATGTATCAGAAGTGCCTTTGGGTTTTATTTTCCTTAGTTGTTGTTTTCTTTGGTTGTCACAGTGACCAGTTGCTTGGCGGCTTTGGCAATGTCATAGGCGCACTGGATGACCTGCTGAGTGACCAGCTGGATGTCCGAGGGGCAGGGGTTGTGCTCCGCAGCCTTCTGGCACTCTCCATGGAGCCGGCTGGCACTGGACGTGAGCAGACACAGAGAGCCTCGGACGGTCTCCGACGACGGCCTCTGTGAGGGAGAGGAGGGAGGATGAAGGCTCAGTGAGACACTGAAGAAGAGACGATAACATCCAACCTTACACTGGCACCGCAGGGTTAGTGCACAGGTGTCAAACATGCGGCCCGGGGGCCAAATCCGGCCCTGCCAAAGGGTCCAGTCTGGCCCCTGGGATGAATTTGTGAAATGCAAAAATTACACTAAGATATTAACAAACATTTTAGTTCAGGTTCCACATTCAGATTCATAATAACCTATGAACTCTCACAACTCCAATTTTTCTCTTTGTAAATGTGAATGTTTTCATGTATATAGACTAAAACAAAGTATAATTTTGCAAAAACTCTGAATAACCTGAACAAATATGAACAACCTGAAATGTCTTCAGAGAAGTGCAGTTTTAACAATATTCCACCTGTTACTAAATATTTTGTGTATCTGTAGATCCACTGAGATCTGTAAGTTATAATGTACATGTGGAAATGATAAACTGTGGCATAATAGTGTCAAAATTCAAATTTTTTTAATGTTGGTTCATGTTATTCACATTGTACGAAAGGATAGTTTGTAGATGTAAACATTTTCATTACGTAGTTTTACTTTTTTCAC
The DNA here is from genome assembly GCF_902148855.1 of Sphaeramia orbicularis. Classification (NCBI taxonomy): domain Eukaryota; kingdom Metazoa; phylum Chordata; class Actinopteri; order Kurtiformes; family Apogonidae; genus Sphaeramia; species Sphaeramia orbicularis. Next base: position 78,151,663 of record NC_043968.1, read on the forward strand.
TGTAAAACATAGAGAAAAGTTTGGAGTTGACATTACTTATATATTATTATATTATAATGTTGCTGGTTCGGCCCACTTCAGATCAAATTTAGCTGAATGTGGCCCCTGAACTAAAATGAGTTTGACACCCCTGGGTTAGTGGGTCTAATAATGACCAAAAACTAAACCAACAGGTGGTGTTAGTCCTGGGCTCAGGTCTGTGCACTGACTTCCTGTCGCTCACAGAACAGACTTTAAAACAGCTCTGACGAGTACAAGTCTACGACCAAAGTACAACTCTGACATGTTCAATCAGTCAAATTGTATTTATTTTTTAGCGCCAAATCATTACAAACGTTCTCTCATCACTAGGGATGTCCCGATCCCATCTAAAGCTCAGTATCAGCTGCTGATCTGGCATTTTTTAGAAGACAGATTTAGTCATGTGACCAGATCCAGTTTTCACATGAGTTTTCAGCGTGGTTCTGCTTAACAGCTTCAGTAAATAAAAACAAAACATCATCAACATGTCCGCTGTGTGGGAATACTTTTGTCTGGAAAGAAACAAAAGTCAAGCAACAACTTGCAAGATGTGTGAACTGAAGGAGGAGGAGGAGCATCAGGGCTGACTTTAATACAACCAATTAGATTCATCACTTACAAAAGTATCACATGACCCAGTATGAGAACTATGAGACTGCAGAGAAGTTGAATGTAGAGAACAGAGAAGAAAAGGGTTAGTTCTGACCAGACTTTTTATGTAAAATCTAAGTTACCTGATTGCTTGATTATTCATTAGTATTATTACTAGCGGCATTGTACCCGTGGTGTCATTGAGTGTGAAAAGTGCCAATACATGACTGTAAATGGACACAGCAAGAGCAGCAGCAATTTTGTAAAAAACTGTCGTGATGTTATTTGTTCACATTATTTGGGAGTGGATATTTAAGGAATATTTTCAAGACACAATTATGCATTTAGGCAGTTTGCTTATTTCAGTACCATCAATTTTTAGTATTGGCCTGTCAAGCATGATAAAATTCATACAGCAATGGTGAACTGCAGCCTTCACACTGTAGCATCGTCTGCTAGCAGTAGAAATTTAATGAACGGCAGCATAACCACTTCCGAAAATGGAGTATGGCGGCAGGGATGAAGAATTCAAAGTAGAGAGAGGCTAAAATCGCCCCCAGCGTACCTCACAACATTTGAATAGGGACATAAAATTGTGCCTAGTGGATAGTCAGGTAATGTTTGTATTCATTTGGCAAGTTTGGCGGCGACTGGGCCAATGAAGGCTGAGGAAAATCCGTACAAACGCCCTCCGGTGCTGCAACATCGATGGGACACAAAACGTGTATTATATAGTAGGATTTTTTTTTTTTTTTTTTTTAATAAGAGGTATAATTTACCACAAATACTAGATTGGACTTAGCTCTTGAAATAGCTTGACTTAGTGTAAGTTTGTTAAAAAAACAAATGTTGTTTATGTTATGAAACGTAATAAAACCTTTGGGTCATACTTTGGTTGCATTTAATTTTAATGCTGGGAAGAGTTATTCTAATGTTAACCATATACCAGAAATGCATGGTTGTTATAAAATCAAAATTTAATAGTAAAAAGTATCGTATCGGAATCGGCAAAACTCATTTAAAAAAAATTGAATCGGAGGCAAAAAAATCCAGATGGGGACATCACTATTCACGATACTTTGCATATAGAGCTGGTCGAAACCAGACTCTCAAGTCAGTTTACAGAACCAACAGAATCCTCCAGGAGAAAACAGTGGAACCATACGGTCCCATATGAACCATCTGGGACCCTAAGAACCTCACAGACAGGTCTTCTGCTGGAGCCCAGAGTCAGGACTAAACAGGGAGAAGCTGCGTTTCAGTTCCATGAGCGAAACTCTGGAACAGTGAGACAGGCCTGTACTGTGACCTCTGACCTTAGAATGATTGAAAGGGTTCTATGTGACTTCTTCTCTTTTACTGTATTGTAATTGATTATTATTGATGTTTTATTGATTCTGTTTTGTGTGTTCTTAACCTGTCTCTGCCATTTCTTTGCCCTGTGTATGAATTTTACTATACTAATAAATTTGCGCTGTCTTGCCTAATCATAAAACACAGTAATGTAGTGGACAAACCCATCTTGACCAATCATCTTACACTTCGTTCACACTGCAGGTCTTAATGCTCAATTCAGATTTTTTTTTTGTTGAAATCTGATTTTTGTACATGATTGTTGAAATTATAATTTCAATGCGACTGCCATCAGACTCGTGTGAACAGTCTACGGTCCTGAAGTGACCACGTGTGTGGTCACATGTAGCCCACTGTGTTTACAGATGTAAATATGGATCTAGTCTGGTTCCTCTGCTTCAGATATGAGTTGCATATGGACAAAAAAAGCTGCATTTTCCACTTTTACCTGCAGTGTGAATGTAGTGTCAGATTGCCTTAAGCCATTGAGTAAACAAACACTAAAACCCTGGGCGTCTGGGGGAGGGACACCACCCTGCAGGAGTCATCTTACCTTGGGAAACAGGGCGGCCATCTCTGTCACAGCCAAACAGATATTTTCTGAACATGGCAGAAAGCTGTGGGAAACAGAGACAACAGATCAACCACATCTGTGACAAAAACAGCAGTGCATCCACATTTGTCTAAATGGAAATCAAACAGAGCAGGATGAGCTCATGTTGCTTTTATGTGAAGAGTAAAGCTATGACAGTTCATTACACACACTTCCTGCATTAGAGCTGGGTGTCAGTCAAACAGTTTGACCCCGCCCCCCACAGGGGAGGTAAGGGCTATTGTTTTTGGTATGGTTTATTAACAGCTTTGTTAACACTGTAGCAGCAAAACTATTGGTTGGGTTTATAGATTGCTAGTGACCCAGAATAGATGTAGTTACATTTTGGGAAAAGTAGGTCAAAGTTCAAATTTTCTAAAACTTTTTTTCCCCTCATTTACTTAATTTCACATACCTATAAAAACATAAATTTAGTTTCAATTTACTTCAAACTTGGCATATATACAGGGTGGGGAAGCAAAATTTACAATGAACATTTAGTTGTTTTTTCTCACCAGGCACTACGTCAATTGTTTTGAAACCAAACATATATTGATGTCATAATCATACCTAACACTATTATCCATACCTTTTCAGAAACTTTTGCCCATATGAGTAATCAGGAAAGCAAACGTCAAAGAGTGTGTGATTTGCTGAATGCACTCGTCACACCAAAGGAGATTTCAAAAATAGTTGGAGTGTCCATAAAGACTGTTTATAATGGAAAGAAGAGAATGACTATGAGCAAAACTATTACGAGAAAGTCTGGAAGATACTATTAAAGAAGAATGGGAGAAGTTGTCACCCAAATAGTTGAGGAACACTTGCGCAAGTTTCAGGAAGCGTGTGAAGGCAGTTATTGAGAAAGAAGGAGGACACATAGAATAAAACATTTTTATTATGTCAATTTTCTTGTGGCAAATAAATTCTCATGACTTTGAATAAACTAATTGGTCATACACTGTCTTTCAATCCCTGCCTCAAAATATTGTAAATTTTGCTTCCCCACCCTGTGTATATATATATATATATATATATATATATATATATATATATATATAGAGAGAGAGAGAGAGAGAGAGAGAGAGAGAGAGAGAGAGAGAGAGAGAGGCAATTGATATGACATCTGCACACGTATAGACATGATGACATCAGCTGGATTGATGCCAAAATAAACTACAATACATGTGAGGGGTGGGGTTTGTTGTGCCTGGAACCACTTGTTAACTGTAGTTTTGGATCCGTCTGTTATAACCACAGGATGAGGACTTGGCTCACTAATCCCTTCTCCTGCTCACTGATACCCTGCCTACCCAGGCATTCATTTTGAGTCTTAACTTTCAATCTTTTCAAAAACTTTTCAAAAGAGAAAAAGAAAGGCACATGTAAAGAACATTATACCCCCGCCCGCCCCGGTATAATAATAACAAGGAAACAGCCGAAAACAAAACTAAAACTAAATAAGCAAAACAAATCCACTGGGGAGCATCTGCAGCTTTTAGATATGGAAAAGTCACCTTGTTAGTTCTGATGGCCCCACCCACCACTGATTTGACATTAATAAAGAATTCAGACCATATGGGCTGGCACTGAATCTGTGGAGGTCAGTGTATGGAGCCACTTCACTGTGGTGGTCTGTCTATGTCTACACTATGGTGTAATGTGTCCTGCTGAAGTCTGAGAAATAACTAAAACATTAAGGCCTTTTTCATAACAGACACAGACAAACAGTTAGCACCTGTCACACACAGCTTTAGTTTTGAACTGCTATTAGAAATATTAACAGGGTACTCATCCAGGGTACCGAACATTAACAAGATACTCAGTCAAGGTACCAAACATTAACAGGGTACTCATCTAGGGTACCAAACATTAACAGGGTACTCATCCAGCGTACCAAACATTAACAGGGTACTCATCCAGGGTACCGAACATTAACATGGTACTCATCCAGGGTACCGAACAATAATAGGGTATGCACCCAGAGTACCAAACATTAACAGAATACTCATCCAGGGTACCAAACATTAACAGGGTATTCATCCAGGGTACCAAACATTAACAGGGTACTCATCCAGGGTACCAAACATTAACAGGGTACTCATCCCGGGTACCGAACATTAACATGGTACTCATCCAAGGTACCAAACATTAATAGGGTACTTACCCAGAGTACCAAACATTAACAGGCTACTCATCCAGGGTACCAAACATTAACAGGGCACTCATCCAGGGTACCAAACATTAACAGGGTACTCATCCCGGGTACCGAACATTAACATGGTACTCATCCAAGGTACCAAACATTAATAGGGTACTCACCCAGAGTACCAAACATTAACAGGCTACTCTTCCAGGGTACCAAACATTAACAGGGCACTCATCCAGGGTACCAAACATTAACAGGGCACTCATCCAGGGTACCAAACATTAACAGGCTATTCACCCAGGGTACCAAACATTAACAGGGTACTCATCCAGGGTACCAAACATTAACAGGGTACTCATCCAGGGTACCAAACATTAACAGGGTACTCATCCAGGGTACCAAACATTAACAGGGTACTCATCCAGGGTACCAAACATTAACAGGGCACTCATCCAGGGTATCAAACATTAACAGGGTACTCATTCAAAAAGCAGCAGTGATTAAAAAGAAGAAATGCAGCAGGAGTAAAATATGGCAGTTATCAAAATATACACCAATTTTGTAACAGTTTCCACAGATCTGCCTATGCATTTGCTTTTGTAATAAATGTGTTAAATTGTATAGGGACTTTCTGGACACCCAGTTGTGTTTGGTGTCTAGTGTTTTGTCCAGCACCTAAACCCAGAACACAAACCAAACCGCACATGTCGACCACTCCCTGTGACTGAGTGTATGTTGCTTATTTGATCCAACAGCTTGATTCATCAGCTTTGGGTGAAATGTGTCTAGCATGTGTGAAATGTTCATAACAATATTAGTTTTGCAGAAGTGAACGGCTTTAAAATGTAATGGAAAACAGCCGATTGGAAACTAAAAGTAAATCAGCATTATGACTCTGTTCAAACTGGTCATCTACAATAGGAAAGTCACTTCTTTTGTTCACTGGTGTATATTAATAAAACAGGAATATAAACACTAACAAGACCAGGATCCTGTTTTATAACAATCGTAACTTTAGTCAATAAAGGAGACAGCTGTCAGCTCCAGTAAAAGTTAGAAAATTCAGCAATATGAAAATTTCATATCATGGTTATTGTGACTAAAATTATCACAGTTATCATTATCGTGGTATTGTTGAAATTGTGCTCAAAATATTCAAAAAGTACTTATACACACACTGAAATAATTTAACCAAGTTGTATTTTGAAAAAAATAAAATAAAATAAAATAAAATAATAGGCACAATGTACTTTCTCTTGATAGAAACATTCAAATAGTAACCTTTAGTGGTCTGAGGCCATTTTGTCCATTTTTGAGTACTTTTGATTTTGCCTTTATATACTATATAAACAAACGTTTACTATACCCATGTTTGGTATCTTTTTTTTCAGCACAACTTATTCTATACCATCTGCCTATTATTTTTTTCCACTTTAACCTACTATAACAGCATAAAAGGACAGAAAACAAAAAATTTTTTATAAAATCCAATTTGAAAAATGTATATACTTTATTGCATAAATAAAACAAAAATGCTTAACGAACCTTTTCAAAGACTTTAAAAGTGAATACTGGTTCCAAATATTTGGTATATAAAATCAAAATTGTAATAAATTAAACTATACTCAAATATCTGACATAAAAGCATAGCTTTGCATAGGTTTTTTTTCCCCCTAAAAGTGCGGTAATCAAAAACGGCTATCATGATAATTAGAATTTAAACGGTAACACTAACCGTTGGTAATTTCACCGTGGTTTATCGTTATACCGGTAATCGTTACATCCCTATTCAGGAATTAAAGCTGGGCTCCACAAAGCTCTGTTTATTAATATGTATTTACAGGAATTTAAGTAAAGACACTATTCAAAGTCATTTACAGTGGAGAAAATGGATGACAATGCAAGTAAATTAACTACTATTAAAGAAAAATAAATAAATAAATCCAGTGGCATAAACACAAACCCTGACTGACTCAACTTGCTATGACTGACAGCTCACAGGGGAATAAAGGGTCATGTGAGGCGTATTTCCTGTCAGCTGCATTCAGCACCAGAGCTACCAAAAGCAGACAGTTTCATCTTTATACTATAGAGTGCATACATGGAATGTCACAGTGGCTGAACTCTCTGCAGCTGTACCTACTGGATGTCAGTGTTCTGCTTGAATGGAGTGAAAACACAAAAACAACAGAAAATGAAAGAGGATAGTTGTGATTATGCAGAGGCACAGCTCCTTGGACTGTCACGGAGCTGTAAATGACTTTCACATCTTCATTTCAATGTAACACTTCCTTAGCTAGTTTACCGACAGCCATTAGCCTCAGGGTTCAAACATATTTTTCAAGGTCAAATTCAAGCACCTCTAAGGGTCATTTTCAAATTTTTCCAGGACAGCACCTTAAAAATGCACATCTATAGGAATACATACACTCACAATTTTTTTTTTTTTTTTCGCATTTTATCCCAATGATGTACATTGTATTATCCTATAAACATCTAAAACTCTGTTTAATAAAAGCAAAACGTTTGGAAATTAAAGGAGAACACAAAGTTTTATCCAAAAAAAGGGAAGCCACTTGCCGTTCTTCAGACACACTCACACCATACTGCAAAAATCTACATCTTATCAAGTGTATTTTCTCATTTCTAGTCAAAATATTTGCTTGAATTAAGCAAAAAAAAATCTGCCAATGGAGCAAGAGAAAATTATCTTGGTAAGATTTCTTGAAATACGATTTTCTAGCTCTATTGTCTATAAATCAGTTCTTATATCTCACTGAAAAGTTACTCTTTAGGTGATTATGTCTAATTTTAAGTGTGATGAGGTATTTGGACTAGAAATGAGAAAAATACACTTGGTCAGATTTAGATTTTTGCAGTGTGAGACAAAGATTAAGATAAAAATGTGCCTGGATTTTACTTGAGAACACCTGCTAATTTTCATTTTTGATGTGATTTTTTTGATGTAAAGTTTTATTTTCTAAAATGTATCACCTCTGTAAGTAGCTTTCGTTATAATTACAAGCACTTTCAAGCACTTAAACTGAAATTCAAGCACTTTTCAGACCTTGAGAACAACACTGAAATTCAAGCATTTTCAAGGATTTCAAGCCCCTGTTACAAACGCTGTAACTTAGTATTGGTAATCTAAGAGCCAACTCTAGCCACATGACCTAGAGTTAGGATGCTGAGGAGTCAGACACTTTAAACATTCTGTTAATTTTTTTTTTCTTCAAAACTGAAAACAGTATAACGTTCCCAGTTAAGTGGCTCCATGTCAAGTGTAGCTGTTTACTTTTGTGACTACAGATTCCTTAAACCATGTACTTGACACTGGTCTTTACTGGAGTTGGGTAAAGAGTGACAGAGTTTTAGAGTTTAGAGTTTTGATGCTGTCCAGCACTCACTCCTTCAGTTGAAACTTGTCCTCAATACTGAAAAGACTAAGATGATGCTATTTTCAAATTCTAAGAAGTTGTCTGAAAGTATCCCAGTAGTGTCTACTCTGAGGTAAATGTCCTAGAGGTGGTGCATGTGTAGAAGTATGTTGGTGTCTGGATTGATGAGTCCCTCACTTTCAGACCCCACACTGAAAACCTGGTAAAGAAGTTAAAGCTTAAACTGGCCTTTTACTTTTGAAATAAGTTGTGTTTTTCTTTTGATGTAAAAAAGCGTCTTGTCACTGCCACTTTTTTTAAATCGGTGTTAGATCATACAGATCTGCTTTATATGAATGCATTGTCCAAATGTCTTCAAATGGTGGACACAGTTTATCCTGCTTCTCTGAGGTTTATTTCTAATTCTAAAGCCATGACACTTTGAATTTTATTCCCAGTGGGTTGGCCTGTCCTGTGACACCTTTATTTACAAGGACATACTTGGACTATTACCTCCTATATCTGTAGTTTAATAAGAAGAAGTCTTGATTCTTATTGTCTGTGATCAAATGATCATTTGTTCCTCTTTGTGCCGTTCGTCTGTACAGAACTGGGTCAAAGAGCATTTGTGTACTCTGCTCCTTGCACATGGAATGTGTTGCTGAAAGACTGAAAACTGACTGAATTGATCTCCTTGAATGCTTTTAAATCCAAACTCAAAGTGCTACAGCCTAACTCAATGACTTGCACTTGTTTTTCACAGTTTGACTTGTTCTGTAAATGTTTGTATGTTGTAACTGTGTGTTGTATTTCATACTGCCTCTTGACCAGGGCTCCCTTGGAAAGAGGTTCTTAATCTCACAGGGATCTTTATTTCCTGGTGAAATAAAGGTTAAATTAAATAAATAAATGACACTAGCAGCTGCTCAGAACTCTCCATTGTTGGGTAGCACTTAGAATTAACAGAAAATACAGTAACAGAGGTTATATGTTTTGTGTATTAGTTAGAGCATAGTTTATAAAATGAGAAAAAAATACAATGAGACTTAAAATGGAGATCATTCATCATTTCTTGTTATTAAAGTAGCAGCATTGTCATGTTTTACTACTCAGAGTGGGAGTGTTCAGGCTCAGTCCTCTCCTCTGATATCTGAGTGCTGCTGGTTTTAAAGATGGAATTCACTGTACAAGTCACAGTTAAAATGGGGAGTAAAAAGTACCTTTCTAAGTGGTTTATTTGTAAGCGTTTTAGAAAACATAATTGGACACACTTCAATACTTGATATTAACTAGACCTTCCTCAGAACCTACCTTTCATGTTTGGTCTCCTGGGCAGCTCTCAGAAGTTCCTGGATGTTCTTAGTGATCTGCTCTGTCTTACAGATGACGTCCTCTGTGCACGGCAGGGTTCCATCCTCTTCACACTCTTCTCCTGGCTCCACTGCTTCAGTAGCTTGCAGAGGACTGCTAAAATTAGAGAGGAAAAACGGATGAATTTGGATTTAACAAAGTTATCAGTTCACACTCTGCTCTCATTATATGACCTCTATCTTAGTGGCATCGGCTAGATCGGCTGTTGTTATCTGTGACAAAAAGGTTTCAATTAACTTGATCTCAAAGTTTCACTGTTTTTTTTCTCTCTCCCTGTTTGTGGCAGTTGCGTCTGTTTTCATGACTTTTCCAAATAACAGTTTGTAGTTACATAGAAGTGTCACAAAACTCCCAATTTAAAGTATGTATGCAAACCTCCAAAGTCAATGGGCTGATTTAACATATCACTGAAAGGCTACAGTACTTATTTGAAATGGCAACCGTTAGGGCGTTTTCACACAGCATACTCGAGTCTGTATCCGAATACGCTGGACCCCCAAGTCTGCTTAATTTTATCCATGTGAATGCAACCGTTCTGTGTTTGAGTCCAGTTGAAGGTAGTCCTGGGTCCGGACTGCCTGTACTCTAAAATGGTACGTTGCCGTGTGAATGCGATCCATGCCCGTGTCCAGAAGTGACCAAATCACCACTCCAACAATGGAAGTGGATTAATCATCACAAGACCATAGACGGTGCTCCTGTTGTCTCCTGAAAAAGCCTTGAATCTGCACGGCATGGGTACTACCCGTTACAACTTTAAATAAAACATTAATCTTACAAAAGCGCTTCGTTCGAATTGCAACCCATTCTAAGCCACTAACTTCTTCTGCTAATTTATTCTTCAAACTAAATTTACTTAAAATTTTTGATATTAATATTTACCAAATGTATATTTTTATGTATAAAATTCTGTAAAATCAAAGAAACTTGCCTGAGCATTTCATTTTGTATTTTGCAACCAGTGCTGCAGTTCATAGACACAATACTCGTCAAAATCAACATTTTCATTTATTTAAATGTGACACATCTACAGCTCAGCTTTGTATCAGGTATAGAGGGTTTAAACTATGGAGCCAATGTTCACATGTTCTTGGAAAAAGCACATCAGAGATATCCTTTAAAAAATATTTAAGGAAATCAATTATGATATTGCATTTATTTATATATATATATATATATACACACACACACACACACACACACACACACACACACATATATATAAATTCTGAATGTGTATGGATTGTGGTAGTCTGATAACTTTTATAATGTTTATATATTCATAAGGTGAAGGCTTTAAAACATGCCATTTTAGCCTTTACTGTTTTATTAGGACTTTGATCAATGTTATGTATGTGCAAAATAAATAAATAAATCAAACTCCATTTCAAGGGGTAGTGCCAAGTGCAAGGGCCTAAAGGGGAGGGCCAAGGGGTGAACTGGGATTGGGTAATTATCTCCTATGCTCTTATCCATATTTATTAGAAGAGAATTGGATATTAAAACGCGCAAATTGGCAGCCACACTTCCGACAGTCTGCCCCAGGGCAGCTGTGGCTACAAATGTAGTTTAACACCACCAGAGGGGGAATGTGAAAGTGAATAAATAATGGATCCATTGTACGTGCTTTGAGTATGCATTCATAGAAAAGCGCTATATAAATCTAATCCATTGTTATTATTATCATTATTATTAAAACCTGCCTCTAACACATGCCTGTACATTCATCAGCTGAGGAAAGTCAAGGCCACAGTCACTCCATGAGGAAATCCTGTACACAGTCCTATTACAGTCCATGAAAAGATCAGTGATTTGCACAATCGCTGCATTTTTGCACGGATGGGCCCCAAGTTAAACATGAGGTTCTTACCCAGCCTCTTCTAGTTCAGAGTGGTTTGGTGTAGAGTCATAGTCATTCTCCAGCATTGTACTCTGTCCTTCCAGACTGCAGCCCTACACAGAGACATTCACAGACCACTGTCAGTCAAATATTACACACTGCAAAACACAGAAGACCCGCTACAACGGCACAAAGTTCGTCATTCACAAATGCCGGCACCAGTTTAATCAGAATCATGCATTTCTGATAAAGCCAAGATCACATTTTATTATAATCATATCAAGAGGAAAAGACAGAAAATATTAAACCATTTGAGTCCAACGGTGCAAACTGCAGGCGATGCCATTAGTAGATGTGAAGAAATTGAGGTTTCTGATCAGTGGCCAGCTAAGAAGCATTTTGTGTTGGATCTTTGAGGGACATTTAAACAGCATTTTTGTGGTGCCGCATTTCATCATTTCTTCTCAAGTTTACATCAGCAAAAAAAAGCTCTATGGAGAGAGAGTGCACTGGGGTTGTTCAGAGTGTCAACAACAGCAGATGCACAGTGGTGTGTGCATGCAGGCAGGAAGGCCACACTGATAAGAAGCAGTTTAAGGACACAGGGCAGGAGAGAGACAACTGTGGGGTCAAGGACAGGGACAGGTTGTGCTGTCCCGAAAACTGCCTCTCAACTGTGGGGAACGTCAGTACTTAACCCTTCGAGATCTCTCATCCCACGACCAGGACAGGGAAGAGGGGAAGGTAGGGAGGGAGGAAGCAGCCGTCCCCAAAGGACCCCTCCCAATCTAGAAAGGGGTCACAGCAATTTGAGCATACTCTATTGGGATGCAATGAATGAATGAATGAATAAACCATTAAAAAAAACCAACACCAGCCCCGAGCCAGGCATTATTATTCTTTCCTGTGAGAATAATTAATCAGAAACATTGGTGTTTTTGTGCTTACATTAGTTGGAAAGGGTTGTAAAAGGACTCCATCCTCGTGGCGGGCTGTTTCAGCTCGGTTGGGGTACTGCCTCGGAGTAGAACCCGTCTCATACATGGACATAGCGCGACCCCCACGGGGAGGGTGTCGACCGAAGGGCCCCTGGAGCTGTTGTTGTCCACTGGGGGCCTGCCATCGAAGTGTTGTGTTTTCAGTCTGCAGGGAGTTCAGCTGCACACAACAAATGTTTCAGTTCAAGTCTAGCTGCAGGGATGAAGCTTAGACAGACATCAATGATAGAATACAAAACAATTAGGCCTCCATTAGAAAAGCAAGTCTTCTATGTCCTCTGCCTTGTTTTGGTTCATGTTTTTCTCAAAACACAAGGTTCGTTTCTTTCGCAAAGGAAATGCTGTGTTGATAACAACGCTCGTGTGATCCTTTCAAAACACTGCTGTATTAGCAGTCGCCCTTATTTACACCAACACTCAAAAGTCAAAGACAGCAATGATCAGTTATCTGTTCAACAAAAAGAGTTCTTTCTACTTTTTGTCAACACTTTCTATGTAACGATGTCAAGAAGGAAAGATCTAGTTTGCCCTGTCCCAAAAGAACCCATCTGTTGTGTATATGTTCCTTGTCATGTTCGTCTCTCTTCCTCCTCTTAAGCCTTTAATTGAAAGTACTTGGTTGCCCCATATTGTGCAGTTTGTTAAACATTTATAGACATTACCCTTGTGTTGGTGATTCTGCCTTGTACCAACAAATAAGTCAACAAATTATAAAACATCAAATCTAGTTACACAGAGGCAATTAAAACCCAGGCAGCCCCTGGAAAATTAAATGTAAAACTTCATCGATTTAGTCAGAGATGGAAGTATTCTCATAACTTACATGTATGAAACTACATGTGACAGAACAGGTCTTTTCAGAATGATGAGATGAGCTGTAACTTAGATGTGCTTCAGTCATCTTCAGTATGCAACACTGACACATTTCTAGTTCCGATCAATGACATGAAACAAGTCGGCGGACTGTATTAACAGCTGCTGTTGTGTGATAACTGCCAGCCTTTCAGGGTTTTCATGGCTGAATAAAGTCTGTAGCAGAGCTCTACTTTCAGTATATATTGCCTATTTTTGGGAGCGGTCCCCTGGTGTAGATGTGTTCGAGTGAGCTCTAATAAATACAGACTATCCCAACAGTATTTGCAGTGTAAATACACAAATACTGGTGATGCCGTCCACCGGTCTGTGTCGAGCTGACGGGTCATTTCACAACCCATTTCAAAACCTTTACCTACAACATCGTAAAACTGGTTTGTCTCATCACAAATCTTTGGTCTGAACTGTGTTCAATGAACACTGAGAACTTAGTGAGTCTTAGTGATAAAGGTTTAGAGATGTGCAAGTGAAGACACATATACAAGGTCTGTGTGAAGTACTGCTTTAGGGTACTTGAGATGAGAAAAAGCAGTGTAGTCTAGGACTTAATAAACCAGCAGGTGGAGGCAGAACATTGTGTAAAACTGTCTTGTAGCCAATGTGAAGGGGATGAGAGGATCACTGTTTTTACTTATTTATTTCCTTGTTTTATGATGTGTGTACGGTACTTTAGCCAGCTGTAAAGTTCTTAAAGTGCTTAATAAATAAAGTTGGTATGGTATGGTATGGTATGGTATGGTATGGATGTAACTGTGAGGCTTTGAAGAAAATAAAAAAAGGCTGTGTCCTTTTTTATCTACAGCATATTTTCTAACAATGCAAATTTGGTTCATCAGCAAGATGTGATGCAACATAAACACACTGTTAAGTGTTTGGCAGAAAAAGTTAAGAATTACTGGATCAAAAGGACAAAAAACTAAACTATAGTTGTTTTGCATGTAGGGGGGCTTTTTCCCTTATAAGCAAAACAGCTAGAGGGCAGAAATTAATGTCCTTTATATATATATATATATATATATATATATATATATATATATATACACACACTAAGTTTTAAGTTTTAATTCTGAAATGACAGTGTACTCAGATGTTCTGTGTCACTAAAGAGGACTAACATCCATTAAATCCTTACAATCTTTTGGAATTTGAAAATATTTACTTAGAGGTCATCTTGAGTCACAACATGTGGATAAAAGGACATGTCCTGGTCTCCTATTTGTTCTGTCCACTTTGGATTTATGTTATAAACAGGTGTGTGTGTCTCAGTCAAATGCATAATTGTGTCTCTAAAATCCTTTTGGTCCATGTTCACTGATGCATGACTCAGTTCCTGCAGTGAAACAGTCAGATCCATCATCTCCAAATGGATCCTTTATCCTGATAATGTCTGTAAAACTAAATCTGGAACTCTGTTGGATTCATAGGGACATGACTGACTCAGCTGGAAGGGAGTTCCATTAAAGCAACTAATCCTTCAAATCGGAAAAACAACAAACATGAGTAAATCAGACATGTTTAGGTGATCAGTTGGATGTTCCATTCACTTCTACATGGAATGAATCAGTGTTCAACCTTCTTAGTTGTCCTTCAAATTGAACATCTGTCCCTCCTCGTAGATTCTACAGCTGATATATTTGATGGATAAATATAGTGTGTTGAAGAGATTTACACCAACCAACCTCCAAGGTGGAAAAGAATGTTCTGTTAGATTTGGAAAGTCCAACCTAATGATTTGACTGGATTTTCCATCATGATATTCAAATGAGTTCAGGTCAAAGGTCATGTTTGCTCATTCTATGGAGCTGGATACGGATTAAAGGCACTATTTCACTATTATATGCATGAATGATATACAGGGGTTGGACAAAATAATGGAAACACCTTAAAAAATCAACAAAATATAATTTAATATGGTGTAGGTCCGCCTTTTGCGGCAATTACAGCCTCAATTCTCCGAGGTATTGATTCATACAACTTGTGAATTGTTTCCAAAGGAATTTTAAGCCATTCTTCAGTTAGAATACCCTCCAACTCTTTTAGAGACGATGGCGGTGGAAATCGACATCTTACTTGAATCTCTAAAACTGACCATAAATGCTCAATAATGTTGAGGTCTGGGGACTGTGCTGGCCATACGAGATGCTCAACTTCATTAGAATGTTCCTCATGCCATTCTTTAACTCTTTCAATGCCATGGGCTGATTAAATCGGCTTTATGAATACAACCTTTAAAGTGCCACGGGCCGATCAGATCGGCTTTGGAGAACACGCCATATTTGTGTACAAACAAACCATCCACCCCTATTTCTTTCTCACATTTCGATGACCTTCTTTCAAATCTTCTTGCAAATTACGATCAATAATGAATCAGCTGCGTCCGGTGCGTTTTGAATCTAAGTAGCAATTGGTCGGATGTTACCGAGCGGTTTTTGACTAAGGAAGAGCTCGCGTTTCGTTTTCTGCTTGGGAAATTTTATGAATCAATTTCTGAATGAAATCATATGCAAATTAGATGGCCATTTTGTAGTAATATTGTAAACACAGCGATCTGTCAAAACAGTCCCATCTGCTAGAAAATGAGTTCTGATGACGATTCAGACTTCGATTATAAAAACGACGCGAAATACTGAAAAACGGCCAAATTCTGTGGCACTTTTAAGGCTTATTAGCCCCTTAACTGTCTGGCACCGAAAGAGTTAACAATTCTAGCTGTATGGATTGGGGCATTATCATCTTGAGGTGAAGGTGTTTCCATTATTTTGTCCAACCCCTGTAGAAGTGGATCCAACTGCATCAGAGCTTTGATGGGATTTGGAGGAAATATTGGTGGTTCAAGGGGATGTCAAATGGAGCTGAGTTCAACATCTGGAGGTTTAGAGAGTTGGACAAGATCAATATATGGAATCAGAAGATGGATCCAACTAGGAATCAAACAGTCAACTATGTATGAGGAAGTCTAGGACAGTGGGACAGGTAGGGACAGGAAGGACACAAAGGCTTTCTTTATTTATTTACAAATAAATAAGGAACTGGATGATATGAACTGAAAGGCAAAAAACAAACAAAAAAAAAATCTAAAAGTTGTGATGTTGTTGGCTGCCAGCGAATATGGTCCTAAATAAGTTACATACTGAGAGATGTTATCGTCACGGAGTTTGCCACACTCAACACACTAATCACTGTGTGGAGGCTGTGTAACAGTTCTGCCTTTGTATAATCTGGGAGTGTCATGATCTCCGTGGTCACCATTTGTGGACAACTTCATTCTTCTAATATCTGTCTTTGGGCTCAGTGTTCCTCACACTAACATTCTGTTTTTCTGTTTTACTAAAAAGCATGTCAGAGGAGGTCTCACTGTCACAGGACTTTTAATTTTGGAAATCTACAAGTAATTCAGCCATTTTCTCTCTTTTGCAAATTATTGGGAGGATCTGCTGAAATTGTAGCAAAGTACTGTTCTGTGAAGTATTTCCAACAATTCACAGGAAAAAGTCTTAAGAGCCGGTAAATACACTTCAAATTCAATACATCACACAAGAAACTACTACTGCTATTAATAATAATAATAATGATAATAATAATGCATCACGCTTATATAGTGCTTTTTTGGACACTCAAAGACACTTCACAAACAAACAAAACAGAAAGAACAAAGAGAACAAAGGGGCTCAAGAAAATGCATGTTTGAACAGGTGAGTTTTGAGTAGTGATTTGAAGTTTTGTATTGAGACCAAGTTCTTAATATTTCTAATAACATGTAACTAATCACAAGGTTGTCATTAGAAAAGACTTTCATACTGATTTTAAACAAACACAATCAGCAGCACATTTCTGATTTCTTCACCTATTCCTACTTGAATTTGCCTACCTTGCTCTGCATCAAGCGCAGCTCTTCACTAAGATGACAGTTGACTTTGAGAAGCTGTTGTATTTTGGCTTCGGAGGCAGTGAGTGCTGTCTTCACCTCCATAAATTCCTGCACTGTGATTGGTCCATCGGAAAGGTCAGATGACTCAGAACTCTGCAGCAGAATAGGGTACAAAGGAGAAGATCAATTTAAAAAGGCAAGAGAGTTAAATTTGTACAGACAGATGAAGTCCCATCCTGTTTATCTTACTTTGAAAAAACATGCACAGTAGCTTTTTTGACCCAGGTTGAATTATGTTTGTCATTGCAGAGGTACATTTTCCGCATTGGACTGCATTTCGTTAGCCTCATAGCATATCTGCCTAAGTTAGTGTTTCCCAACCACTGTGCTATCAGAAATCATCAGGTGTGCCATAGAAGATTATTCAGTTTCATCTGATTGGTACTGCGCAGTGATGTACAACTGAACAGGCCTGTCAGGCCCCGATGCGGTGTGTTCTGTTGATAAATCCCCCCTCCCTACTGATGCACAGATCAGCGGGCTACCCCCGGGACCAGAGGACTGGGTTGGGGCAGAGGGGAAATGCCTCTATTACACTACGATGGACCTCAATCCGTAAGCTGGGGGGGTCTGTCCGAGCTGTTGCTGACACATCCCCCTCAGTCCAAACTCCACGCAACAATGTCGCACTGAGTATGTAAACTGAGACTAGATTTGCATAATATTTCAATAAATACACCTTTTGTGACATTTTTGTTTTGTGGTCTGTCTTGTGATTTTTTTTTATGTAAAATATGTGCCGTGGCTCAAAAAGGTCAGGAAACAATGGCCTAAGTCATATTTTTTTCAGGACAAAGCCAATAATGCAAAATGAAGCAGCAGTAGTCACTTTTCCATCGGACATCTTGCGCAAAACTTTACCAATATTTACTAAATGTTGAAAAAACAGAAGTGCCTAATGTCAGTTTTTCCATTAAATCATAAATGCGATTATTTGTTTATTTATTATCGAGAGATGACACGAGAAGTCATTCCATAAACATGGTGACGAACGTAAATATGGTGTTGATTTACAGATATATTCATTATTATTATATATTACCCCTCTATCTCGTGCTAAATTAAAAAATGATTGGGTTTCCTGGTGTGTCCACACATAGCATGACATGTTTCTTCTTCTTCGTCACTTGTTGTAACGTACGTCAACATCCAGTTTTTTTATTCACCTGAATCTAGTTGCAAAAAAAGGTCTTAACTTTTTATCGAAAAATGAGACTTTTGGCGAAATTGTCGTTTTTCCATTAGGTAAATTTTTTATGCACAAGTTATATTTGCGCAATTTGAGGGTCAATGGAAAAGCGAATAGTGTTAGGAGAATAAAATTATGTAGATTTCTGGCTAAAAATATGACTCAAGACAATTATGACTAACAGACTACGCAAGATGGCGGGCACGTGCAGACACAGCGACCCGGCGCTCTTCATGTTTTAACTGGTTGAAAAGTTGGGCAATCTGGGCCTGGGCGGACCTCAGAACATCAGGGTACGAAACCACACCTCCTTCACTCTTATCCTAAATACTGGTAAACCGCAGGGGCATGTCCTCAGCCCCCTCCTTTTCCCTCTCTCCACCCATGACTGTTCCCCATCATCAAATCTGCATATGACACTGCTGTCATAGGATTGATTAAGGATAAGGATGAGTCAGCCTATATGGAGGAGGTCCAGCATCTGCGGCAATGGTGTCACAACAATAACCTGGACCGGAACACATCCAAGATGAAGAAGATGATAGTGGACTTCAGCAGATCCACCTACCCCGACCCCTGTTAATGACCCTCTAATGCTCCACCATGGAGGGCCTCCTGACCTCCTGCTGTACAGTGTGGTTCAGCTGCTGTACTGCAGAGGACAGGAAGGACCTGCAGCAGGTGGTGACAGCAGCAGAACGGGTGATTAGGACCGCACTAACTCCCCTTCATGACACATACACTGGCAGACTCCAGCTGAAAGCCAGTGTAATTATCAGAGACCCCTCACACCCTGGACGCCCCCAAAGGCAGATACTGGACACTCAGGATAAAAACAAACACAGCTGTTCAATGTATCAGATCAGACTTCATGTCTCTGTAACAGGGTTTCTACAGGTTTCTACAAATTAAATTTAAGACTTTTTCAGACTACTTAGAACAGAATTTAATGCCTATTTCACAGGCAAACTGGCCAAAATTTGTGACTCCTAGAATTAAGGAAAATTTACTTATTTACTTCAGCGCCTTAATTCCCATCATGACAAGTCATTTCTCACCAGGGGCTGCAAAGTTTGCGAAAACTGGTTCCTAATTTCAATATAAACTGTCGAGTTGAAACAGGTGGAACTGAGTAGACTAACGTTACCGTCTTTGCAGTTGGACATTTAAGACACATTTAAACACATTATGATGAACAAGTTTATAGCAACATAACAGAAGACCTACCATGTCAAATTCAATACCTTTTGAAGATTTGTAAATTCAAGACTTTTAAGACCCTGTGGGAACCCAGGATAAATACAATGAAAACATTCCTCACCTTGGTCCTTCCATCATTGCAGCTGTCACCACAGGTTGCCTCTTGCACTGGGTCTTCATCTGATGCCACACTGTCATAATCTGGCTGGTCGTTGTCAAGGCTCTCGCTGTTGTGGTGACTATCCATTCCTTGAAGGATCAGCTCCACATTCTCTGTAGGTAGACCACCAGATGAGAGGGTTAGAGATCAAACAAGCCCAGCTGGGAGGAGCTTACCCAAACACAATAATAAAACATACAACACACATAAGAACAATTTGATTAATTAAAGGAGTGACATTAGTGGAATTCTTCTTTTTCCATCATTTCCCTGTGGTCTTCATAAACTGTAAATGCTCTGCTTGGGTCTGAATTCTTCATTAATTCAACTCCACAGGTCCATCTTCAACCCTATTTCTGAGTAATGACACCAGAAAGGTGGTTTGGAGCGCTGGCCCTTTAAATGCACATGAGCCACTTCAGGCCCCGCCCCCTCCAGGTTGTCAGCTGTGCTGCTCTGTCCCGTTCAACCAACAACTGAACATTTGAGGTAATGGGCTCCAAGTTTGGACATATTTTCAGTATGGACTACAACAGTTGCTGCTGACAAACAATTATGGAGAAATACTGAAGAAATGTTCGTCTGAAGTCTGGACCTTATATGTGTAAATGTGGACATGGAATTAGTTATAGACAGAACTAATTAAGAAGGAATTCAAACAGGTTGTAGAAATCCACTGGATTTTTGTCCAAATTAATATCAAGATAGTTTTGCAGCAGCTGGAGGGTTCAAATTCAAACTGTATGAACTATTAGGGTCCAAATACACAAAGAAACAAGTACAGCACTAGGAGAGTGCAGACCTCCGCCAAGACAGATCTGCCCCCCCCCCCCCCCCCCCCCCAAAATTTAATCATTTCCTCCTTGTGCCAGTATCAACATTTCCTGAAAATTTCATGAAAATCCGTCCATAACTTTTTGAGTTATCTTGCTAACAATCATACAAACACGCACACACACAAAGCAAAGTGATCACAATACCTCCTGGTGGAGGTAATGAACCACAGACTAAGAAAAGTGGGTTTAGACAAATATGAACCCTTTAACAGTTTAGGAGAGTCATTTGTATCTAGGTCTGTCCATGAAACAGAGTTTATTTTAGTATCTGTCACTTTTCCATCTTTTCAGACCCAATAATAAAAGGTAAATGTAGAGATGTTTCCCCCCAGGATGGACCTAATGATGACCTCAGATAAATGCAACAAAATAATCCTCTTGTTCTGAGCCATCCCATAATTAATGAATTTATAATCAAATATTGGGTCCAAAAATAGGACCCAAATATGGACATTAAATCTCCCGAGGTGTCAGTGCATTAGATGTGAAAGCATGTGTGTCAATGGTCTTCTATAGACTCTAAATAAAGACACTGTTAAATGTGTTGATCCTAGTGGTTTTTCTAATGCACACATGTGGGTTTTTCATCATTCTCAGTCTCATTCCAGATTTGGTGTGGAACCCATCGTGTCCACTGATGTTACATGTGGAACCCATCGTGTCCACTGGTGTTACATACAGAACCTGAACATTTAAACACCAATAAATCATGAGTGATTTTTCAACAGCGGTCATTTTTGTCAAACACTCTGCCTTGAATATTTACATCGATTCCCAAAATACACCTGTGAGAGAAGAAAAAGATATTTTAAAAAATAGTAGCGTGTAATCATTGTGTCCTTTTTCCCTTGGTTCCGTCAGGGTAATCGCTGCTGCAGAATCATCGGTGCACTGTTGGAATACTGACTAGTCCTAATTTCAGGGTAAAACTCCGATATTACTGAGTTGTCTGTGGATTTAACTTGTGTAATAGTGTGAGTACTGGAAAAAAAACTGAAAGAAAAAGACGGGGGAGTTCATTATAGAAACCCGGTGTTCGTGTTACATGTGGATTTATGTATGAGCATCAAATAAAAATGTTTTCATCTGAAAAATAGTTTCTCTTTTATCACAGTAAGTATTTTTAACCATTAGGGGTCTGAGCCTATTTTGGCCGTTTTTAAGTACTTTTGATTTTGCCTTTATATACTATATAAAGAAATGTTTACTATACCCATGTTTGGTGCCTTTTTTTTCAGCACAACTTCATTTATCGCAGCTGCCTATTATTTTTTCACTTTAACTTACTATATCAACACAAAAGGCCAAACACACCCAAAAAGTATAAAATCCGATTTGAAAAACTAACATAATTTATTGCATAAATAACACAAAGATGCTTAACGAACCTTTTCAAAGACTTTAAAAGTGAATATTGGTTCCAAATATGAGGTATATAAAATCTAAATAGTAATAAATTAAAACTATACTTAAATATTTGACATAAAAGCATAGCTTTACATAGGCATTCTCTCTGGTTTCTCCTTTTTTGAAAAAGGACAAAAAATGACGTAGATATGGTCAGAAATCAACCCCCCCCCCCATTTTCAAACTTTTATTCATTTGTTCATGTGTTTACTCCGATTTCAAACCATCATATATCCAGTTGTATTTGCTCTATCCACATCAAATAAAAAGTGGGAGAGTGTTTCACATCCGCACTTCCGAATGCAATTGTCCCCAGTGGTCTATGTGACCGACTTCTGACGCTACGACGTGTTGAAAATGTCATGTGATTCAGTCATGGGACCGTGACCGTGGACCCCTAAGGGTTTAAATAGATCCAAAGTTCTTCCAAACCTGCTTCATAACATTAGTCTGCATCTCGTTTGAATTTTTAGCCCATCTGTCCTGTTTTCGGACCAGTTTCACAGAAACACCCACTTAACAAATCAAACATAAGATCTTTCAAGTCTTTTTAAAAAAATTAAAAAGTACCTTTGGGACTTTCACAGGAGTTACCCCACTGTCGACGTTTAGCATCAGTTAAAATATCAATGACCAAA
Source organism: Sphaeramia orbicularis (assembly GCF_902148855.1). NCBI lineage: Eukaryota > Metazoa > Chordata > Actinopteri > Kurtiformes > Apogonidae > Sphaeramia > Sphaeramia orbicularis. Next base: position 78,174,186 of record NC_043968.1, read on the forward strand.
GTTGCAAATTCATGAGCACTAAACCTTGCCAACTTCTGACGACCCTGGGGAGGGAAAAGAAAAAAAAACAACACAATAAACAATCAAAATACAAACTAAATTGTTCACGCTGTTAAACATCATCAAGATAAAGTGGTGCATTTACTTACCTGGTTTCGAGTTGACGAATACTCAGGGTTGACCGGCAGAAAAGGTACAACTGTGGTGTCTGTTACAAGTGTGCTATGATTCTGAGTAGCCAACCACACTGAAATAAACACAAATGCAACATAAGAAATAGAGCGATGAAGTCTGCAGCAACGCATTTGTCTTTTTAATACCAGGAAGTTTACCTGCATCTGTTTCCCTTCTGTCAACTTCATCATACACATCCATGGCAAGTTCTTCAAACTGATGATTACTAAGCTAAAATGAAAAAGAAAAGTAAAGCAAGCGGTGGGGGTTACAGAATGAAATGACAACAGCTTATTGTGACTGTATATTCTGGATCCGATATTAAGCAATTCTTACCGACTGGAGTTTCTTTTTTGCAGCTTTTGCAAACTCCGACAAATCGAGACTGCTTTGGGCAAAAGATTAAAATGTATAAATGATCTATTGATGAAGTTTCACCGAAAAAAAGGCAGACGGGAAACAGGAAAAGGAGCAAAGACACTTACTTATTTCTAATTCATCCAGTGCAGCGTTGGAAAAGTCAGATTGGACTTGTGTTATCAGTTTTTCACATAGTCTTCACACATACCAAAAATAAAGATAGCATTTGGACATTTGGACATTTCCATTACCTGTCTGCCATCTGTGGAATGATGAAGTGTTGCCCATTACGGTGATCTTAAAAAAACAAAACAAAACAAAAAACCTGGTTGAAAGCACATAAAGCCTGTATGAACACTGCCATGCACATCTGTGTTCGATGCATCTTCTTACCTGGTCTTCTACCACACAGATAAAATGTTAGGCGGTCAGTGAGTTCGTACTGTATCTCCACGAGCCTCTCTGCCAGTTCCTGATGACCAGCTTGTCTGCACACATTAGGAATAAAAAGGTCACAGATCAGAAACACGGCCATGCCATGTATTAAGGCAAAAAAAAAAAAAAAAAAAAAAAGCATTACAGGGTTCCCACTCTTTCCCTGAAAATATTTTCCGGGACATTTTCAGTCACTACAGACAGCAGTTCTCCCATCATACACTCATCCATTCCCCTCATTCTTTGTTAGTGTTCATTTCTACAGCTGTAACTTGCATTTACTCAGATGGTTTCTATGTTTATTACTCAGACATTTGATGTGCAGTCTATGGCTATAATTTATCTATGAAAAATAAAAATGACAAATGTATGATAGAATAACACAAACACACCCACAGATTACAGCGGAACACTTCATTAACCTGAACTGGAGTTATAATGTTCAACTGGACAACTCCAAACTCTACTGCCTCTTCTCTCTTACTTTCTCTCCTGCACTTACCCTAAAAATAACTGTACATTTTCAATAAATCACTGAAAAACTATTTCCTCTGTTTCATCTCAGTTTAGACACACAACATCACAAGGCCGGGGGAGGAGACATCATCTTCCAAGATAACTTAACTGTTTCCAGGACATTTGACCTTTTTTCTCATTTGAATGGACATGAATGGACAATTGGTCAAGCTAGGGACCTTATTGATCGATGAACGATTAATCGATAAGCAGTGATTTTCCTGAGAACCTGAATTTCTCATTCAATAGGGTCTGTAAGAATAAAAGCTAAATACTGTTTATATACTTAATGAAAAAATCATGTCATACTCCTTAATGATTGATTTATTGAACCATCAGATACAGAACAGGCAATGACATTTATGGAGTAGAACTAAAGAAATTCAACAGAGAAATTCAACAAAATAAATGGTTCTGAGGAGGGGCAGTTTAAAAAAAATGGGCATTTCTGACTTTGCAACATGATGGAGCTAGATTTCAGCAGAGACACCTTCCTATTTTCCCATGGCCAGCTGGGTGACTGTGGGACATAACTGTGTCTTGGATCAGGAGCTTGGAGGATGTTTTCAACTTGTCTCACTGACCAGATAGTCCAGATGACCTGTCTGTTTGTGGGGGCACCACTCCCACAAACAGACAGGCCAGTCTGTGCGTAAAGCGTATACAGTGGATCTATTATTCATTTGCTCTGACATTTTCCCCCTGGTGGAGTTAAACTACATCTGTATCCACAGCTGCCCTGGGGCAGACTGATGGAAGCGTGGCTACCGCGCCTACGGCCCCTCCCACTACCACCAATTCATACACCAGTGTGAGTAGCAGCACTGGAGGCAAGGAGGGTCAAGTGTCTTGACCAAGGACACAACAGCACATGACTAGGACCGAGTGGGATTCGAACAGCCAACCCTTTGGTTATTGGACGTCCCGCTCTACCATCTGAGCCACGGCCGCCCCATGTTTGGCTTCACCATCTCCCTAAAACCATTCTAACTCATGAATGCCATGATCCAGTTCGATGACCGGTTGTACCAGCCACGGCGTCACAGCACGGCCGCCCACCGTCAGCACCACAAATCCCACTGTGGAAAAGGGCAATTAACCGACAATTAATTTAATCGAGGGCGACACGGTGGTGCAGCGGTTAGCACTCGTGCCTCACAGCAAGAAGGTCCTGGGTTCAATTCCAACACCGGTTGATGGGGGTGGGACCTTTCTGTGTGGAGTTTGCATGTTCTCCCCGTGTCTGCGTGGGTTCTCTCTCCGGGTACTCCGGCTCCTCCCACCATCCAAAGACATGCACTGACAGGTTAATGGATTAATCTGAATTGTCTATAGGTGTGAATTGAGAGTGACTGTTTGTCTCTATACGTCAGCCCTGTGATGAACCCCCATGACCCTAGTGAGGATAAAGCGGGTTCAGAAAATGAATGAATAATAATGGATTAGATTTATATAGCGCTTTTTCTATGAATGCATACTCAAAGTGCATACAGTGGATCCATTATTCATTCGCCCTCACATTCTCACTCTAGTGGTGGTAAACTACATCTGCATCCAGACTGATGGAAGCGTGGCTGCCAGTCCGCGCCTACGGCCCCTCCGACCACCACTGAACATTCATACGCACCAGTGGAGGCAAGGAGGGTGAAGTGTCATTCCCCAAGGACACAGCACAACAGCACATGACTAGGACAGAGCGGGATTTGAACCGCCAGCCCTTCGGTTATTGGACGACCCGCTCTGCCATGGCCGCCCAATGTTTGGGTCCACCATGTCCCTAAAACCATTCTAACTCATCAACGCCATGATCTGGTTCAATGACCGGCTATCCCAGCCACGGCGTCGCAGCGCAGCCGCCCGCTGTCAACACCACAAATCCCACTGTGGAAAAGGGCAATTAACCGAAATTTAATTTAATTGAGCAAATTCTTATCAACAATTAGTTGAAAGTGGATTAATTGTTTCCATCCACAGGTCAAACATTTTCCAGGTTTTGCAGGTTTTCCAGGACGTGTGGGGAACCTGCACTGGTTAAGTTTAACATCAAAAACATGCTTGTATAAAGTTCCCATGCTGTAAGTTTCTAATACAGAAACAGCAAAACCCTGCCCTGCTCAGCTACCACTGGAACATAGATTTCATTATTCAATACAAATATGACCACAGATAAAGCACAGTAGAACATCCAAGTCTTGGGAGAAGGAGCTTAGTGTGGAAATTACAGATGATGACTGGCTTAATATGTGGAAGATACACCAAACATCCACTAGTTCATGGATCTGGAGGGAGTTCTCCTGGAAAAATCTGGTGCGGTTCTTAATCACACCAAAGAAGAAAAGTAAGCAGTTAAACAGGCAGCAGAAATGTTGGAGGGAATGTGGAGAATTTGATGTAGATCACACACGTTTTTTTGGAAATGTGATAAAATAATTGGGTTTTGGGAAATGGTGTGTGGAGTACGACAACAAATAATGGGGTATGAGATTCCAATGTGCTGTGATGTTCTGTATTTGTGGAACTTGTCTGATGGAAATATAGCGGGAAATGATATATACTTGGTTAAAGTACTTTTAGTGGCTGCAAAAAAGCTATTACAAGGAACTGGGGAAGGACAGAACCACCAGCACAGGACCAGTGTATCGCAATTATTGAAGGAATATATACAATGGAAAGGGTGACTCAGACTGTGACTACAGGAAACTGAAATGGACAAAAAGTGGAATAAATGGACTGTTTACAGAGCTTGGAATGATGGAAAGACTGGATAATGAGAATGTTATGAAATGTGTGTAATGGACCCAAGCAATGTTGGTTCGTTCGTTTTTTGTTGTTTTTGTTAAATATGTGTGTACAAAATTTCAATAAAAACTTAAGTAAAAGAAAAAAAAAAAAAAGAATGCCAGAGTCCAAAAAATATTAAATTAGTTCTTTTTTTTTTTTACAACAGCTGTAGATCCAGCCACTGGTTCCAGTTTTAGTTTTAGTCCTAGGCCTAGTCCTAGTTCTGGTGTCTAGTACAGGTGTCATAGAATCCTGACCCCATGGAAATCTGACCTGGGTCACTTTTCTAGTTTGGAAAACTGACCAACCTCATAGAATTTTGACCCCTTATATGAATTTGTACTGAATGTTAATAATAATGTTCTCATACATTTCTGTATCATAATAAGCTTAAATATATGTGTATAACTGAAAATTTTCATCAGAGAATACTAAATTCACTCATTCACATAGACATTGAAGTAAATAATCTGTGTTCATTTTAGAGTTGGACATCATAGACATGAAATCTAACCAATGATTTTATGTATTTATTTTGTTTTGTTTTATTTATTTATTTATCCATGCTGTAGAATTTTGAGTCTATAGAATTTGGACTCCTTGTAAATATTTCTGTTTTATTATGTAATGTAGTTGTAATATATAATGTAGGTAGTGACCTACATTTCTGTGCTATTGAATTTTGACCCATTGCCATTTTCTGTGTTTTTATTATGTATCATAGTTGTAAGACATTACGTACTGTGACCTTGGTACAAAACAACTATATCCTACAATACTCTTTTAATAGGATTCAGTTATAATCATCATATTATAAATACTGTAAATGCATAATTATGTTGCATTGAACATTATACTAGTGTATATTTTTGCATGATTGGAGGTCACAAGGAGGTCCAAATTGACTTCAGGAGGAAACGAGAAGACATTTTGCCACTGAACATCAGCGGGGACTGTGTGGAGAGGGTGGCGGACTTCCGCTTCCTTGGAGTAGTTGCCACATCTTGCACAGATTGGATGGCACTTTTAAAGTTCATTGTACTTGTTACAATGACAATAAAGATACTCCATTCTATTCTATTTTGGTAGTAAGAAAGAGCAAAAGAACAAACAGAGATCAGGAAGATCATCATGATGAGTTCTGGGAGAAACTGAAGTGGTTTGGAAAATGAATGAACCACCTCATCAGGGGTGAAAAAGGTGACAAAGACGTGAAGCTTCTAGGAAGGGGCCATTTTCCACTGTGAAGAAACTTTTAAAATGTGCATTCATAGTTGTGTTTTGGATAAAAACATGTAGAACTAACTGATTTTATTGGTCCAAAAGTGAGATCATGTTATTTATTTCACTGAACTGTTAATACTGTGGTCTTGGCTGTATATTCACACTTCATCAATCAATCAGATGTTACTTATATAGTGCCACATTGTAAGTTATCTCATGACACTTTACATTTAGAGCTGGTCGAACCAGACTCTTAAGCCAATTCACAGAATCCTTCAGAAGTAAACACTGGGTGACAGTGGAGGGAAAAACGACCCTTAACAGGTAGAAACCTGGAGTAGACCGAACTCTAGTGGATGGACATCTGACATGACCAGTTAAAGGGTTAAAGAGAGAGGGATAAAGGAAGAGAAAGAGACAGAGACTCAGTACCCATTTTGTAATTTTATACAATATTATATTTTCTTGTATTTCATTTTGACCCCTCCTCATCAAAAACAGTTTTCCTTTAGTTCTGCATGAGTCTCCTGGGTTCATTTCGCTAAAAGGTGAGGAGTTTTCATCCCAGTAATGATATTACACAACTTTGCTAAAGCTTGAGACAATTTCACTTAATTTCATGACATTTCTAGACCAAACTTTCATGATTTTTCAGGTTTTTCATGATCATGAGAACCCTGGTACATTTGCTAAGGTGGTTATTTTACTGAGCTCAACAATGTTTCCTTCCTTTCCTGCCTCAGTTAGTCATACTCTTATTGAATTAGTCAGACTGGCATTATACTCTGTCTTGCGCTCATTGTAGAGTCAAGAATCCTAAATATGCCATTTCCTCAGGATTTTCTTCACAATTTCCAAACAAGCCACTTCATCACCCTTTATGTAGTTCTTTCCCACCTGTCTTTCCTTTACCTGCTCTATGGTTTTATAAACAGGCCTCCCCCAGGACTGTGCTTTTTCACCTCTCCCAGTGTTTTTCAACCTTGGGGTCGCCCTAAATTTCTAGTAATTGATTTAAAAAAAAACCCAACTTACTAATAAAAAATATATGGTGAGTTGAAAGAGACAATCACAATCCATAAAAAACACGACTAACTGTGAAGCTGAAACTGAAGCACTGTGGTAGTTTGTCTTTCAAATGTTCATTGTGGTCGGTTTCAGATGCTGCAGCTCTTTCCTAATTCATAGTTTGAGTTCTTGTTTGTTCAGTATTAATTGCCAGCCTTGTAAATCCAAGCTGGACTGACTGTACATATCCTGACCAAGGAGAATCAAACTCTCACTTTGTGCAGTAATCTACACCTGGCTTTTCTGCCTCTATCCATAATAATATACATTAAAAACATTCTAAAATTAACATTTATTTGCAACACAGTATAGCAAACTATTTCATGATCAAAAACAAATTAATTTTAGCAAAAAAAAAAGTCTCCATTTTGAATGTCTGGGGTTGCCAGAAATTTGTGATGTTAAAATGGGGTCATGAGCCAAAAAAGGTTGGGAACCACTGACCTATCCTGTTCTCTGCCTACACCAACAGCATCACCTGTAGCAGGGAAAGACTGAGACTTTTAGATATGCAGACTACATGGCCTTGGTGGCACATACAGTTGTGGAAAAAATTATTAGACCATCAAAAGTCATCAAAAACAATGGTTATGCAATCCAGTGCTAACTCCTGTGTGTATCATGTGACTAAAACAGACAGAAAAGAAAACATGGAATGTCTAAAAGCCCTGTTTTTGTCAGTACAATGCCATAGATATTGATGGAAGAACTGAAGTGATTTGGGTTATTATCAAGAAAACGGATAGATATCAGTTCTGAAATTAAACTACTATGAGCTATTTTTGTTGTTATCATTATACTTGTCCAAACAAATGTACCTTTAGTTGGACCAGGCATTAAAATTAACAAGAAACTGAAGGAAACAAGGGTGAACTAATCATTTTTTCTGCGACTGTATTACCGACACCCAGGCCCTAACATGGTATCAGCAGGAGGTCCACACCCTGGTCCAAACTTTTGCTAACAGTTCACTAGAGCTCAACATCTCAAAAACCACAGAGCAATGCTGTGGATCCTCAGGGAAAAGCCCAGACCTGTTCCAATCCCTGCAGATCCATGGTCTGTGTGTGGAGCAGGTGCACACTTTTAAATATCTGGGGACAGACATTGACACCTGCCTGTCCTTTGGAAAACACATGGACTCCGTAGACAATAAGGCACAACAGCGTCTCCACTTACTCAGGAGGTTCAGTTCTTTTAACATCAGCAAAGACATTTTAACCCTGGTTTACAAATCACTCATCAGATCCATCCTCACCTAGAACATCTCAACCTGGTTCAACTTCTTCGCCATCAAACACAAAACAAAACCAGCCCAAATAATAAATCAGACCAATAAAATCAAACAGCCCAACCCCCTCTGTGTGAACTGTATGGACGCTCAGTGATGAAGAAAGCCCCGCCCCTCATCACTGAGGACCCCTCCCACCCCCTCCACCACTCCTTCATGCTGCTGTCATCAGTCAGATCCAACAGAACCCCACTGGCCAGAAAAAACACTGACAAAAAAAATCCTTCATCCCCTCTGCAACAGCTGCTCTGAACAACACAAAATAGACTGCACTGTGTTTTCAGATTTTTACCTCCGCCAAGGAGGTTATGTTTTTGCCAGGGTTTGTTTGTTTGTCTGTTTGTCTGTCCGTTAGTGTGCAACATAACTCAAAAAGTTATGGACAGATTTTGATGAAATTTTCAGGGTTTGTTGGAAATGGGATAAGGAAGAAGTGATTAAATTTTGGTGGTGATCGGGGGTGGGGGGGCCCACGGGGGGGGCGCAGACCAGAAAATTTCATTAAAATCTGTCCATAACTTTTTGAGTTATGTTGCACACTAACGGACAGACAAACAGACAGACAAACAAACCCTGGCAAAAACATAACCTCCTTGGCGTGGGGGGGCCCACGGGGGGGGCCACTGATCAGCCTTGGCGGAGGTCTGCGCTCTCCGAGTGCTTCTAGTTAGTTTATGTGTTTTACATGTTTTTATCTGTTGTTCTGTGTTTACGATGTGCATGGGCGTTTTTAATGCCTGAGTGTTTTTTTTAAACTTTGTTTTACAGCTGTGACAAAAGAAAAATTACTGTTTTTACTTGGAACACATAATAAAGCCATCTATCTATCTATCTATCTATCTATTAGGGGTGCAACGGTACAGATAGCCCACGGTTCGGTCCCTACCTTGGTTCCTGGGCCACGGTTTCGGTTCAGATTCGGTACATGTTTTGTGTCTAAAGAGAACAGTTTTTTTTCTCCCAAAATTATATTTTTACAAACTGAATTTTACAGTAGGAACGAATTCTATCACTATACAGAACAATAGAACCCTTTCTTATTCTTTGACTACTTGTATACAGTCGTACAACACAGACACGTGGACACATAAGGCCCAAAGGGGGCTTTTTTAAATAAATAAACTCCTGTTCTGCACAGGGATGTAAAAGAAAATGACGGTATAAAAATGCCACTGTCATGGTACTTAAAAGTGAGTTAGTGTGTAGACAATGTGTTTAATCTCGGGTCGGGTCGGGTTGTGGGTCTAATGTACGTGGGTACGGGCTGGTTTAGTAAAAGTGGTGGATCCATGCAGGACTCTGATGTGTGTTGACTCTAAAGCTGCTTCTCTGTCCGCTGTCACTCATTGAGGGGCGGGGCTTCCCTGCACTGCATGCTCACATGCTCTATTAAAATATAAACACTACATGTTATGTTCACATTCTGTTCTGTTTACCAATGTCAGTCTCCGGTGGATGTGTCATTTCATGTTACACAGCCACCGGTGCACTGATCTGTGTCCAATAAGGTGATGGCCACACCCACGCTGCAGGGCATTTAGAGTGAAACACAGCGGCGGTTGAAACTGTGGTGCAGTTAGATGACAATGAAACTTTCAGAGGCTTCTTTAAAAGTGTGCCAGTACAAGTACAGATGATTAAAGCTTGTCCTTTACCTTGCATAATCAATAGGGGTCTTTCCACTGGAGTCCAGAGCACCAGGATCAGCTCCATAAACTGCCAACAGTTCGGCTTGTAACATCTGACCCGCTTTTGCTGCTATGTGTAGTGGGGTGTTTCCTTTCTCCTGCACATCCAAAGAAAAAACACAGTGGTTTTACATAGTCTGCTCACATAGAAACACCGTCCATAGGGATTTTTTACGTGTTCCGTTTCACTTACTGGATGGAAGAAATTGGCCTGGGCTCCCAAAGACAAGAGTCTCAGGCAGGTCTCCAGGTTTCCAGTCCGGACACTGGAATGGAGTTGCTGCGTCAAGAGCCACAAAGACATTGTGTCAGTTTGACTGTAGATAACATACACTGGTGACACATGCATCTAATCCACGGGTGTCAAACTCATTTTAGTTCAGGGGCCACATACTGCCTAATATTTTATAAAGTGGGCCGGACCAGTACAATAATATGAATAATAGGATAACAACTTATAAATAATGTCAACTCCAAAGTTTTTTCTATGTTTTTGAGTGAAAAAAAAAGTCAAATTCCGTAATGAAATATTTACACCTGCGAACAGTACTTGAACATAACATGAACAAATACGAACCTGAAAATTCTTTTAAAAAATAAGCGCAATTTTAACAATATTATGCCTTAGTTCATAATTTATACATGTGCATTATAACTTACAGATCACAGTGGATCTACAAATACACAAAACATTTAGTAACAGGTGGAATATTAGTAAAATTAGAATACTGTTAAGACATTTCAGGTTGTTCACATTTTTTGTAAAACGCTAGTCTGTAAATGTAAACATTTTTGTGTAATTTTAACTTTTTAAAAACAAAAACAAAGAGAAAATTTTGCTGTTTTCATTATTTATAGATTATTATGATAGTATTTTACTGGTCTAACCCACTTTAGATTGAATTGACCGAAAATTGTTTTAATATCCTTGATTTTTAATGTCTTCAGTGTAATTTCAGTGTGATTTTTGCATTTCACAAATTCATCCCAGGGGCTGTACTGGATCCTTTGGCGGGCCGGATTTGGCCCCCGGGCTGCATGTTTGACTCCTGTGATCTAATCCATCTGGGTGCACTATTACTTAACAAACAGGGAGACAAGAAAATAACGGGACCACGCCAAGAGTAGTGTCTGACACACACAGATGTTGTAATAGCTGAAGGAAATATAAATGTCCAAGCAGAAGTGCACGCTAAACAGTGATCTATGAATAGAGAAAACCATTTAACGGGAAGTAGTACTGATGTTGTACAAAGCTGCTGATGCACTGCAAAAAAGGGGTGTCTAAAACAAGATAAAAACACTAAATCTGAGGTACAGGGACTGAAAACAAGTGAAATATCTGTCCATGCAACAAGAGAATTTCATCGGACAAGATTTCCGGAGTTCAGATTGTTAAATCTAGAAATAAGCATGTCTACAGATGGATGAACACTTAAAGTAAGATAACTCTTAAAACAAGATAAATTATCTAACACTTTTTTTTTTGCTTGGTTAGAACCACATAATTTGCAGTGTGCGTGGGTTTGTTCAGCAGACCAGATCTACCACTGGTTCACTATCTCCAAAATGTTTATTAGCATGTCAGTGGCATGAAGCTATAACACAGAATTTCATTTAATATAAATAAGGTTAATCTTTTTCACATTCTCTGCTAAAATGAATGTTTCATAACTTCACTTCATTTACATCCTCTAAATTCTAATGATGAAGAAAAGTTTGGTCTTTCTAATTTTGGCTGTTCCTCCTGTGGAATGTTCTGCTATTTGGTAAGAGCTTATAATGTCCTGACCAAAGAGGAAGACTTTAAAACCACCCAGAAGTATTTATAGGTCCTGCTAAATAAGAAAAAGAACTGGGATTCATTTTCATTATTTTGATGAAATGAATAAAATAAACCTCAGACTAGAGCTGCGTTTTTGTCTAATCACACTGTATGTCTGCATCATTTCCATCTTGTTAGATTGTTTAGGTCTTGTAAAGTCCTTTGCAAATAATTTAAAACCAAAAAATCTCTTAATCTTTCACTCAAAATAAAAAAAAAAGACCTAATAGTCAAGAAATAATGATATGAAATAATTATCAGTACCATTTTTATTGTGAATATATTGCTAGCCACCAGTTTGTAAATATATTCTTGGCCATATGGTCTGTATTCAAAGTATAACAATAATAAATGCTCACCTTGCTGAGGTCTTTAGCGGTTACACTGTCATCCTCCCGACATGGCATCCGATGAACATAGGCCAACATCTGATATTTAGCCTTGATAAACTCTGTCTTGTTAGGACTGGAAAAAACAAAAAAGGGTTTTAGAATATGTGACATTTGAAGTTGGAAATCAGGAGCGTTGTTCTACTGTTTGGTGCATAACCCTCTGTTCAAGCTGAACTCTGCACGGCTGTGTATAAAAGACGGTGACTGTTTATCTTAGATCCAACTGCCACAAACCAGACAGTGTTTATACCCAGATCCAGCGGTGCCACATGGACCCATGTCCTGTTCAATAGTCTCTGTGTTTAAACTCAATAAATGATCTGTTTAATACATGTATGAATAGGTCTGAGTAAGTACTGTCACATGACACATGGTACAACTGACACAAATATAATTTTGGGGTAAAAATACTTAAATTCCTGCTGCGTGACACGGGGACTGAAAATGAGCATCATTTTATTGACTTTATTCAAATGTCCAAAACATGCTGTTCTCATCATAAATGGATCCGAAATGAAACATAGTGCTTTAGCTCTGATGATAAACTACAACTGGGATCAATATTGGATCAAAATGTGGAAATGATCAGTTTGGATGAACACAAATCTGTTGGGACATGAGGACAAGTGGGAACTGGGACAGAGGGACAGGAGTTTGGACCTTTGTTCAGTACCACAATAAAAGACTGAGTGGAACTAAAACACTACACATATGATCCTAAACTTTTATTGAACAGACATATTACAACTGAAGTGATATATACAGATAATAGCAGAGAATATTTTACTAATAATTGGATTGGACAGAACCTCTGAATATTCATGTACTGTTGAAGAATTAGTTCAACAGATTCACAGACTGAAAATATCACTGATACAAGAACAAATATTATTATTAAAGTTAATAGTGCATTTACATATATGAGTCTGAACAATTATTATTATTAAAGTTAATAGTGCATTTACATATATGAGTCTGAACAAATATTATTATTACAGTTAATAGTTCATTTACATATGCGAGTCTGAACAAATATTATTATTAAAGTTCATAGTTCAATTATATATATGAGTCTGAACAAATATTATTATTACAGTTAATAGTTCATTTACATATATGAGTCTGAACAAATATTATTATTACAGTTAATAGTTCATTTACATATATGAGTCTGAACAAATATTATTACAGTTAATAGTTCATTTACATATATGAGTCTGAACAAATATTATTATTACAGTTAATAGTTCATTTACATATATGAGTCTGAACAAATATTATTATTACAGTTAATAGTGCATTTACATATATGAGTCTGAACAATTATTATTATTACAGTTAATAGTTCATTTACATATATGAGTCTGAACAAATATTATTATTACAGTTAATAGTTCATTTACATATATGAGTCTGAACAAATATTATTATTACAGTTAATAGTTCATTTACATATGCGAGTCTGAACAAATATTATTATTACAGTTAATAGTTCATTTACATATGCGAGTCTGAACAAATATTATTATTAAATTTAAGTTCATTTACATATTTGAGTCCTTTTTAGGTTTCATTTTATGTTAATTATATCTTCATATCTTTTTTTCTGAATGTGATACTGAAGTTTTGTAAACAGTTCCATAAAATAGAGTTCTAAAGCTATAACAAATGAGCCTATTTGATAAACGATAGGTGAAACTTTAATTTATGACACTGATGTTCACTTTTGCTGATCTGACCCACCTGGCAGAGGAGATAGATTTTTTGTTGCCCTTTAGTCTATTTTATTATCTGAACATCTTCTGCGTATCTGTCCATCCTTTCAGTATTCATGATTTTATGTCCATAGAAGCAATCAACTGACAAACAACTTCAACAGCTGACAAAGAATGACTGTCATTCATCTAACATGATTAGGATGTTAGCTCATGCATTTAGCTTAGAATTCTTTTGTGGAATATCTTCCCAACTGCATGTTAGTTGATGAAGTTACTGCAGTTCCAGTTATTTGTGACTGACTGGCTTTGAGTCATGTTCATGGTACAAAAGACAAATTATTCATGTTCATTGACCAAAACAATGAAAATCAATAATACCAGTAAGACTTGAAGTCAAAGCATGCACATGTACACTGACATATCAAAAGCTGTTCCGATGAATCATGAATCTGCTGTAGTACTTACTGAACTCTGTCCTGAGGGTTGGCTTTGCGTTTTCCAGTCACTGAAGAGGAAGGGTCCAGAAGACTGTGCTCCCATATGGAGTTAGCTCCATTACCATACAGCGTCTGAACCATCTGAAACAGGACAGCAACACAAAGTCAAAGATTATGATCGATGAGGACATCAGAAAACTGAAAGGTTGGTGATCTGATCTCTGGTGCCTGTCCACATCTTAAGTGTCCTTGAGCAAGACATCAAACCGCAAGTTACTCCAAGTGTCCACAGGTGTCCCACTGATGTGTGAATGGAAGATGTTTATGTGCAAATGGGTGAATGTAGAGCTGCACAATATATGGTTTGAGCATCGTCATTGCACTGCACATGTGCGCAATAGTTACATCGCACGTCCTGTAAAGTAGGAGGTAAATGAACTCAACGTGTTCTCATCTAAGTTCATCTTGGGTACCTGACACACACTGCAAACAGCCATCCACCAATCACAAGTGTTCTTAATCAGTTTGCCAAAGCAGACCACTCTCCTGCACATGGATTGTGTCACTGGTAACAACATATAAAAATGAGCAACAAACAAGAGAAAATCACCAAAAACGAAGACTTTGTGCCAAAAAGAAAAGCAACGTTAGTTATCAGGAACTATTTCAGCTACAAGAAGGATGAAACTGAAACATGTGTTCTGTGTCAATAGTGCTTTGCAATTGTTGCCACAACGAGAGGTGACACAACTAATTTGTTTGACCATTTACGTTGGCACCATACAGCTATTTCATATTGCAGGGTTTAAACAAATCGCAACGTCAGTTTTTTCCAGTATTGTGCAGCCCTAGTTGAATGTGATACACTGTAAAAGTGCTTTGAGAACCATCAGGGTTGAAAAGACGAATGCAAGTCAATTTACCACTTGGATCACTATGATGAAACAAGAGCTAGGCTAGTCTTGGTAAGAGTGTAGTTTCCTTTATCACTGAGCCCATGTTCATGTTATGACTACCCGTCAAAATAGGTGTAGTATTAAGACATCATAGTGTAGATGAAGCAAAATCAATGTTCAAATCACGGGAGTACAGCATATTTATTAGTTATCATCCTATATCTGTTGTACATATTTTCTCAAATTTGAGAAATGTGCACATTAAAAAACAAAAAACAGTAAGTAAAGCAGCTATATTTACTGAACATCAGCTTTTACCAGACCTTTATCAGACCATTATGAATGCACTGGGGCCAGACTTTGAACAACACAATATTTGGTGACTGAGGGAGTTCACTGGTAACGTTTTACAAATCACTTGATGCTTTTCTGACTTCTCTAGTACCAAAGGTTGACCTATTGTGGATTTCTAAAAGCTGATATGATTATGATAGTTTGGAGAGGGAAAAAAATCAGATAGCTGATAAACAGCCATTATCATCCTGGTTTCTCTTCCTCAAAATGTTGACACTGAAAATGCATTATACATGTATTTTTTTCCACACTTATACAAAACTGGACAGCTGTTGATCTGAATCTGACTCAAAATAATACAAGCTTACATGACAAAAAGTCTGAGTCACAGAGACTCAAATGTATAATGTTAATCTGTAAGCTAAATATTAAACAATATAATTAAAAAAGAAAACTCTAACAGTTATCCTGTTGGTGCAGGTTAATCAGAGTGGTCATCTCTGATTTACATGTCATGCCTTTAAAGCCCCAGTATATAATATGACTGTTTTAGCAAAGAGTCTTCAAAGAGGCCTCAAACTCAAATAACATCAAATAATATTAAACATAGTCACGTTCAGTGTGAAAAATCATATTTAACCCTTAGAGACACAAACAGCCACCGACAACCAAAACCATCTACTGATCTAAACTGTTTAATACCTGTTGATTCACTAATCCTATCAATCCATGTCAATAATTGGTGTAAAATACAGTTCTTCATCTTTTCATGATCATCAGCTGCTGAACTGCTTTATAGAGTTACACAGGTGTCAAAAAGCAGCTGGACTGATTTAGAAAAAAAAGACCACGAAACTAAAACTACTGGGCCCAAATTTAAATCCATGTTGTTCAGTGTGTTCCAGTTCACAGTTGATGTTCAACATCCTAAATCACTTACTGATGTACGTTCTGAGTGCCTTATTTAGTCCAAACCTGTCAAACTTCAATTCTTCTATTTGTCTTTTTGTGTTATTCCACCTGTTTTGACTTAAAACACACAGTAAAGCAACCAACTTAAGAAAAGGAACACAAGCACATACTCATTAGGACACTGAAACAGACAACAATTCACAGCGGCACCTTTACCTGGAATCAGGGATCAGGGGTTAAAGGGTCAGTCTGAGTTTTAATGAACATCTACATCACAGGTGTCAAACATGCGGCCAGGGGGCCAAATACGGCCTGCCAAAGGGTCCAATCTGGCCCGTATGATGAATTTGTGAAATGCAAAAATTACACTTAAGATATTAATCAATAGTGTAAAAATCATGTTATTTCAGGTTCCATACATACACATACTAACCAATTAGATCTCAGTTGGGTCAGACCAGAAAAATACTGTCATAATAACCTAGAAATAATGAAAAGTGCAGATTTTATCTTTGTTTTAGTGTAAAAAAAGTAAAATTACATGAAAGTGTTTACATTAACAAACTATCCTTTTACAAAAAATGTGAATAACCTGAAGAAATATGAACAATGTGAAATGTCTTCAGAAAAGGAAATGCAATTTTGTCAATATTACTGTTATAATATTTACTAATATTATAGCAGTTACATTATTTTATAACTGTTATAATCTAACATAAATATATAACATATACATATATAATATGTGGTTATATATTATTATAATATTACTAATATTAATGTTTCTAAATGTTTTGTGTATTTGTAATTGTAATGTAAGCTGTAATGCACATGTGTAAATGATAAACTGATGCAGAATATTGTTAAAATTGCACTTGTTTTTCTAAAGACATTTCAAGTTGTTCACGTTATTCAGATTTTTAAGGAAACGATGTAGATATAAACATTATCATAATGTAATTTTACTTTTTTCACTGGTATTATTTTACTGGTCCAGCCCACTTGAGATCATATCGGGGTAAATGTGGCCCCTGAACTAAAGTGAGTTTGACACCCCTGATCTACATGATCAGTGAATTAAATATAGTAAAATACCTGATGTTCACTGAAAAAAAAACCCATAAAATACAAAGGATTATGTCATAATAAATTGTGATAAATCACTTTTTGGAATCATTTTTTCGAACTACCACAAAAGTAACAAAGGTTATTTGTAGGTTAGAAAGGACACCTATGGGCCATAAGTGCTGGGTTTTCAACTTCCAGAACATTCTCTGAATCCTCCAGATGTGTGATGGTGTGTGCTCACAGCTGGAACTCACCTGTAACTGGGAGGGGGGCCATGGGCAGTGAGTCAGATGTCGGACTTGAGAGCTGTGTCGCCCCAGCCCTCGGTGGATGCTGCAGCACTCATCACATATCAACACACCCCTGTTAACAGAGGCCCAGCGTGGTTCTGCAGCACAGAGCCCAGATGTTAGCCTCTGTCCATGTTCTTTAATAATACATGAACCCTGATTGTGTAACTAATACTGGAGGCACTAAGGGTATGGGTGTTATGTTGGCTGAACCACATGAAAATAACAGATAGCAACAAAGACCTCCAGACAGATTCCCTCTAAAATATTAACAAACATCATAATTGCATCACAAGCCTCTAAGTTAGCAGTAAATGTTTATTAGCTCGTTAGCTTTTTCAGCTACATTTACATCAACAACCTCCTATGGTTTATCATTCAAAGGAAGAGTTGAAGAAACAGACAAGTCAATGACAGGACACAGATAATGCAGCCACGACACAATTCAATAAATATTTACACCCCAGTTTTATTTACGACCACTTCAACTATCCACACAACCTGTAGCTAATAATTATCATCTTATCAACAGTGTTCCGTTAACTACGTTAGCTAACTGGACGGTTGTGTGGAGGTTAGCTGGTTAGCTAAACAGCTAATGCTAGCATGTTTGACATCTTACCCGGAGCACTGCAATCAGCGCAGACCTCTCTGCTTCGGAGTCGCTTTGACATCCCTGGATAGAAATGGTCACGACTCAAGTAAGACAGTTATATGTGAGCTATGTTAGAAGGCAGGAACACCAAATTAAGAGGATAATCCGTCCTGCTTGATTGTAATTGTGTCCAACAGAGGACTGTGCCGTGGGTCTGGTGTGTCCTCCCTACTGTTGAACAAAGCGGGGGCCCGTTCCAATACTCCTACAGGCTCCTGCAGGGGCCCGTTCCAATACTCCTACAGGCTCCTCCGCGCCTCCTTGTCTGCTTGTTTCCTTCACTTCCTTTGCACGCACGCGCCGCGCGCGCACACACACCCACACACACACAAGCAACTTGGCTTTTATAATATAGATAATTTATTTTTATATCAATTCTATTTAATTACAATTTTATCTCATAATTATGACTTTTTATCTCATAATTTTGACTTTTTATCTCATAATTTTGACTTTTTATCTCATAATTATAACTTTTTGTCTCATAATTATGACTTTTTACCTCATAAAAATGACTTTTTATTCTACACAATAGTTCAACAGTATTGCGTTCTAATGTAATACTTTTGCGTTATAATGCAAATGTTATTTTTTCATATCCCTTCCCAGGCTCCATATCACATGGACTAAAGAGTATGTTTTATTTATTTATTTATTTACCTGTATTTAACCAGGAAAACCTCATTGAGATTAAAAATCTCTTTTTCAAGAGTGTCCCAGCCTAGACGGGCAGCAGGACATTAAATAGTTACAGACACAAACTTTCATGCATAAAAACCAAAACAAGTTTCCAATACATAAAAAAGCACAAAATCAAGTCGAACTTTCCAAAGTTAACTTTATTTATTTATTTATTTATTTTGTCATCGCATGGTGCCACAGGGGCTGAGGAGCATGTTTTTTCTTTCTTTTTTCTTTTCTTTATTTGTATTTATCTATTTAGTCGTTACATGGTGTCATGGGCTGAGGAACATATTTTTTCTTTCTGTCTTTTTTCTTTTCTTTCCTTTATTTTTTTATTTTGTCGTCATGTGGTGTTACAGGGGCTGAGGGGCATATTTTTTCTTTCTTTCTTTTTATTTTATTTTATTTTATTTATTTATTTAGTCATCACGTGGTGTCACAGGGGCTGAGGAATGTGTTTTTTTTTTCTTTCATTCATTTTATTTTATTTATTTACTTATCTATTTTTATTCATTTATTTATTTAGTCATCATGTGGCATTACAGGGGCTGAGGGGCATGTTTTTTTATTTCTTTCTTTTTCATTCTATTTTATTTATTTACTTATTTATTTTTATTTATTTATTTATTTATTTAGTCGTGACGTGGTGTCACAGGGGCTGAGAAGCCTTTTTTTCCTTTTCTTTCTTTTTCATTTTCTTTTATTTATTTTTATTTTTTTATTTACTTATTTCGTCGTCCCGTGGTGTCACCGGGGCTGAGGAGCATATTTTTTCTCTCTTTCTTTTTAATTTAATTTACTTTAATTTTGTTTTATTCACTTATTTCGTCATCATGTGGTGTCACAGGGGCTGAGGAGCATAATTGTTTTCTTTCTTTATCATTTTATTTATTTATTTATTTAATTATCTAATTATATACTCATTTCGCCGTCACATGGTGTCACCGGGTCTGAGGAGCATGTTTTTTTTTCTTTTCTTTTCTTTTCTTTTCTTTTCTTTTCTTTTCTTTTCTTTTCTTTTCTTTCTATTATTTCTTTTTATTTATTGATTTTGGCGTCAAGTGGTGTTACCGGGGCTGAGGAGGATGCTTTTTTCTTTCTTTTTCTTTTTCATTTTATTTCATTTTTATTTATTTATTTATTTACTTATTTTGTCATCATAATTTAATTTAATTTAATTTAATTTAATTTTATTTATTTATTTATTTAGTCGTCACGTGGTGTCACTGGGGCTGAGGGGCATATTTTTTCTTTCTTTTAAATTTAATTTAATTTAATTTTATTTGTATTGATTTATTTATTTAGCTGTCACATGGTGTCATCAGGGCTGAAGAGCATGTTTTTTTTTCCATTCTTTTTCATTTTATTTTATTTTCACTGATTTATTTGTTTGTTTGTTTGTTTGTTTGTTTGTTTGTTTCGTCGTCATGTGATGTCACCGGGGCTGAGGAGCATGTTTTTTTTTTTTCTTTCTTTTTCTTTTTCTTTTTCTTTCTTTCTTTCTTTCTTTATTTACTCATCACGTGGTGTCACTGGGGCTGAGAAGCATGTTTTTTCTTTCTTTTGTATTTAATTTAATTTAATTTAATTTAATTTAATTTGATTTAATTTAATTTAATTTAATTTAATTTATTTGTTATTTTATTTACTTATTTCATCATCACTTAGTGTCACCGGGGCTGAGGAGCATGTTTGTTTGTTTTTTTCTTTCTTTCTTTTTCATTTTATTTTGTTTTATTTTATTTTATTTTATTTTATTTTATTTTATTTTATTTTATTTATTTATTTATTTATTTACTTATTTGGTGGTCACGTGGTGTCACCAGGGCTGAGGAGCATGTTTTTTCTTTCTTTTTTTTATTTCATTTTATCTGTATTTATTTATTTATTTACATCTTTGGTGGTCACGTGGTGTGACCGGGGCTGAGGCTCATCCGTGTGTAGGTGTTGCCGTTGCCTGTGGATTCCTGAGGTTCCGGTCTCTGTGTCTTTAAGGGCTGCTGGAGGTGGGATCAGGTTGGAGTGAGTGGATCACAGCAGATCGGAGCTCCGTGGGTTCGTTGCTTCTGTGTCCGTGGGTGTGTTTTTTTTTTCCTCCAGGACAGTTCCGTGGGTGTCTTCTCCTACATCCGCCCTTTTCTTTTGCTGCTGCAGCCATGGGAGGTAGGGCCGCAGTGTCGTGATCCGGTCCGCCTTCAGCTGACTGTTGTGTTCGGATCACACTGTTCATATGTGTGTTCTGTGCTTTCAGAGGCCGAGACGCGTCAGAAACTGCTGCGCAATGTCAAGAAAGAGGTGCGTTTGGTTTTATACATGTGACAGCATGAGCATGAAGGTGTGTGTGTGTGTGTGCGTGCGCGCGCGTGTGCGTGTGCATGTGTATGTGTATGTGTGTGTGTGATGTTTGAGGCCTGATTCTGAGACAAATACATGTGTGTTTGAATGGGATGAGAGGATGAACAGGAAATGGTACCCGGTGTGTTTTTGACTGCTGTTGTCCGGGGCGTGTGATGATGCTGTCGGTGATGGAGGTGATGACGAGGATGGTGATGATGATGATGATGATGATGATGGTGCTGATGATAGTGATGATTCTGACATGACTCCTGCCACTGGTTGGAAAAAAAAACATGGATGCAGATTAATTTGTTGCAGGACCTTTTTTTTTTATTTATTTATTTTTTTTATTTTTATCGCACCATCATCTGCCTCTGAATAAACTGTAGTTAAACCATCATTCTACAGATTTAACATCAGGATCATGATGCAAAACTCACACATATATGACCTTGGAATGTGTTTGATTAGTATTTTTAAGATCCATGATTCAAGAATGTTTATTTGTCTGTGTGTGCACATAATGGAATTTTCAGAAATATAAAGAGAAAATGGGTGTTTGTGTGAAACTGGTCCTAAAAACAGGACAGAGGGTTAAACATCAGTGTAAAAAAAAAAAAAAACAACTGTAAAAAATGGTATTATTCCAGCAGCAGGGGTGCAAAAAAACAAAACAAAACTGTTAAATAACAGAAAATAACCATCTCATAAAAATACGGTAATTTTCCATAATTAAAATACAGTTTTTTTGCCATAACTTTACATGAGATATTGCGTATTTTTTTGACTTTTTGAAATGTTTAATAAAAAATATTTTCATGTATTAAAACAATCAAATTACCAATCAATCAATCAATCAATAAATAAATAAATTTTAAAGAGACTAAGTTGTACAATCCACTGATAAAAACTATATTTGGACAGTTTATCAGTGCTTATACATGTTATACATTCACAAAAATACATTTATTCAACATTTTTGTTGTGAAACCTCCCGTAATTACACAAGATATTTGTCAATTAACAAAGAAGTCTTGTTCAACTTACAGAACAAATACTTCTTTTACAGGTAATTGTCAGTAATTTTATCTTGTTTTATTATTATTATTATTATTTTTTTTTTTTTTTACAGTATTAAACTTTAAATTAACAGTTTAATCTCATAAATGGAAAAGAAAAATTTGTGAAATTATGATACATTTGCAAATGTATTTTAACTATTTTTCTGTGAAAAACGAAAAAAAAAAAAAAAAAATTTAACTGAAATTTTTTGGTTATTCACAGTTACAGTTTTTTCATGTTATTTTACATTTGACGTGTAAAATCACAGTCCATTTTTGTAATTTCATTGATATTTTCCTGTATCTTAAAAATACAGAAAAAATCTGTAAAATAAACAGTGAAAATTCTGTTAAATTACAGTTGTTGTTTTTTTACAGTGATTCAAACCAGATGTAGACTAATGTTATGAAGCAGGTTTGGGTCTATTTTAAAATTAATATTTACTGGGATAAAAGAGAAACTATTTTTCAGATAAAACACATTTTCATTTGATGTGTTCATATATAAATCCACATGTAACACGGTCAAAAGGACACAGAAATTACACACTACGATTTTTTAAATATCTTTTTATTCTCTCACAGGTGCATTTTGGGAATCGTAGTAAATATTTAGGGCAGAGTGTTTCACAAAAATGACCGCTGTTGCAAAATCATTCACGATTTATTAGTGTTTGAATGTTCAGGTTCTGCATGTAACACCGGTGGACACGATGGGTTCCACACCAAACCTGGAATGAGAAAACCCTATGTTTTATTCATATTCAGTGCAGTGCTGGGTGCTTCCAGGCTGATCCTGTGTCTGTGCACCCCCCCTACCCCCCCCCCCCCCCCCCCACCCCCCCACACACACACACACACACACCTGTGACTCACTGCCTATGAAAGCTCCACGACTCCTGGATCCAGATCCTGCAGAAGTGGGGGGGGGGGGGTGGCACATCTATACATTTAACATCCAGCTGTGACTAATACACAGACTGCAACAGAAAACACTAGTACGGCCGTGCGCTGCTCCTCCTGGGCATCACACTGTAGAACAGACTGTCACATTCTGTTAGTTCAGTTCCACATTCAGCCCAGTATGATCTGAACCGGACCAGACCAGTCCAATAAGAACAGAGGAAAAAGTACAATTATATTATGATAATGTTTACATCAAAGTTTCCTTAAAAATCTGAATAACATGAACAACCTGAAATGTTTTAAGATAAATAAGTACAATTAAAAAAAATATTCTGCCTCTGTTTATCAGTTTATCATTTCTACATGTTTATTCTAACATACAGATACAGTGGATCTACAAACACACACATTTAACCCTTTCATGCATAGTGGTCACTACAGTGGACAGCTGTTTAAAGGTGTTCTCTTCTATACTAATGGCTTTTGTTGTTTTAGTTCCATATCAGCCAACACAGTGGACGCTTCTGCATCATCTCATACACTGTAATTCATACAATTACTGTAACTTTGCTGTTTTTGATAAACCTGATCTGCACTAACATGTTTGAGTGTAAATCAATTGCTTGTTATTGTTATTAGACTGTAATTAACAGGGTTTTTTTTTAAACAAAAAGGGTATTTTTTTGCATATTATCTCCATGAAGTGAATAGTGATGAGTATCAGAGTATGTTAAAATGTGAGTAAACATCAGATTACTAGCATTAAAAATGGTTTTATTTCATAGATTTCACACAGAATATCAGTAAATACATGTTTCTTTGCTTCAAAAATTAAACGCATGGTGTCCAGCTGAGTGGACATTTTTGGAACTCCATGAAAAATAGGTTCATAAGGTAATTTTCAATCGTATTGTTTTTTTCATGCTTAAAAAGGAATAAAAACACTAAGGAAAAAAAATTCTTGTTTATGATTCTCATAATTCATGCATGAAAGTGTTAATAACAGACAGAATATTGGTCCAATTCCATTTACTTCTCTTAAAACATTTCAGGTTGTTCATATTTGTTCAGGTTATTCACATTTTTTTGTAAAAGGATATTTACCTCCGCCAAGTGACACGGCAGAGGTTCTGTTTTCATCAGGGTTTGTCTGTGTTTGTTTGTGTGTTAGCGAGATAACTCAAAAAATTATGGATGGATTTGGATGAAATTTTCAGGAAATGTTGATACTGGCACAAGGAACAAATGGTAAAATTTTGGTGGTGATGGGGGGGGGGGGGGGTGATCTGCCTTGGCGGAGGTCTGTGCTCTCCGAGTGCTTTTCTAGTTGTAAATGTAAACATTTTCATGTAATTTTACTTTTTTTTTTACACCAAAACAAAGATAAAATTTGTGGGTGTCATTATTTATAGGGTATTATGATTAGGGGTGTGTATTGGTAAGAATCTGGTGATATGATACAAATCACAATACTAGGATGACAATACAATATATCATGATACTGTTAAAAAGGCAGTTTTTATTGGTTTTGTTTCTTTTTTGAAAGATTATTCCCTGAAAGAATTGAATTACACCAGAAACATGCACAAACACTAAACACATTATTATTTGATCACAACAGGATCTAATGCTATATCACAAGATGCTCCTGTGTTAAAACTGAAATTCTGTTTTACAGACATTACAGTTTAAGATCCTGTTCAAATGTTCATATTCTATTAGTTCAGAACTAACATCAGAACATTATTTTAGTGCAATCCCAACAAAGGAACTAACAGTATTTAATAAAAGAGTGTTAAATAATACTAAATAAAATAGAAACAAAAAAGAAAAACAAAAATTAACCTCCACAATATATGCATTTGAATAAGTACCTGAAAATATTGATACAGTACTTTTTAATATCGATATCTGTACTGTGAAATGAAATATTGTGATATACTGCAGAAATGATATTTTCTTACACCCCTAATTATGATGATATTTTACTGGTTCTGATCCACTTCAGAACTAATTGGTGTGTATGTGGAACCTAAATTAAAATGATTTTGACATCCTCTATTAATAATATCTTCAGTGTAATTTTTGCATTTCATAAATTCACCCCAGGGGCCGTATTGGACCCTTTGGGGGGCTGGTTTTGGCCCACGGGCCGCATGTTTGACCCCTGAGCTGTAAAGTGAAAAGTAAACGTTAATAACTGACTGTTATGACTGTTTATATACTGATTACCTGCAGATCCCATTTTATTGATTATATCATAAAAGGGATAGAGGTTCAAACAGTCTGTATCAGTGTATTTATTAAAGTAGCTTCACTTCTAATGGATCAGAGCTGCACTTTAACAGGGTTTTGAAGCCTTTGAATAGAAATAAATTGCCTTAAAGACCAGTTTTAGTGACATGATCAATTCTTATATATTGTGAAAATGTTGTCTTCCACAAGAACATACAGAAAATATTTAACAAAGACAATTACAATGTAGTGCAGAAAAGGTCTAAAATGAAATAAAACAAACATTTGCTTAAACCTTGATTGAACTCAAAAGACTCAAAAGAGTGAACGTTTGCACTAGAGCTGAAATGATTAATCAACTCAAAGTGATCCAAAAAAATCATTCAACCACAATTCTTCTGAATCAAAGCTTTGTTTCCTTCATTTCTCTGCTGTTAAACATTGGTTCCACTGTTTTGTTTCACATGGATGTTTATTGTGATGCATAAAGAAGCTTCAGTTCAGGAAAACTGCAATAGAATGTTTCCCTTCAATCAATTCGAGTCGATTAATCGAATTATGAATTTTTGCATTCGCTTCAAGCACCTACTCGATTAATCGGTTGCAGCTCTAGTTTGCACTGATTAACATGGTTATAATTCTAAGTATAAATGTAGCATGTTGAGTACGTTTGTGTAAAATTGAACATCAGAGCTAAAGCCCGATTTTTAATTTAGGATCCATTTATGATGAGAACAACACGTTCTGTGCATTTGAATAAAGTGAATAAAATGATGTTCATTTTGAGTCTTGTAATGAACACATGTTCACTATATGAGCTGATGTCATCTTCTGTGTGTGGGACATTCCTTTTTTAAAAATCCTTTCCTGTTTCAGCTCCTTGTCACTTTAACCCTTTCATACACAGTGGTCACTACAGTGGACAGCTATTTTACAGCTGTTCTATTCATGGATTTAGTTATTTTAGTTCCATATCTGCCAACACGGTGGACACTCATGCATCATTCCATACACTGCAGTTCATATAATTACTGTAACTTTGCTGTTCTTCATAAATTTGATCTACACTAACATATTTGAGTGTAAATCAGTTGCTTGTTGTTGTTATTAGACTGTAATGAACAGTTTTTTTTTTTAAAAACATAATGATGACAACAGTAGCACTGAGTTTTTATGGGTTAAACAAACAGCTTTCTTTTTTTTTTTCTTTTTTTTTTTGTTTTGCATATTATCTCCATGGAGTGAGTAATGACCAGTATTAGAGTATGCTAAAATGTGAGAAAACATCAGATTAGCTGCATTAAATTTTTTTTATTTCTTAGTTTTCACACAGTATTTCAGTAAATATGTTTCTTCTCTTCAAAAAATAAATGCATGGTGTTCAGCCGAAAGGACAATTTTGAACCTCCATGAAAAAGAGGTTCATAAAAACATGTCGATTGCGTTATTTTTTTAATGCCTAGAGGAATAAAAACACTCAGTAAAAAAAAAAAAATCCTAATTAAGGCTTTCATTATTCATGCATGAAAGGGTTAAATATCTCTGTCAGACAGAATACGTTTGGTCTTCACTGTGTGTGTTTTTCTCTCTCAGGTGAAACAGATTATGGAGGAAGCAGTGACCAGAAAGTTTGTGCATGCAGACAGTAGTCACATCATCTCCTTCTGTGGTGAGTGTGTTCTCATATTGACTCTGTATCAGCTGTTCTGTGCACTAATGTTTGCACTGGAAAGTCATCAAACTCTGCTTTAATGGTCTAAAATGTACAGAGTATAGACTGTCGGACTGAATTTCACAGTTAATTTTCGGCAACCTTTACTATCTAAAGAGCCATTTTAGAACAGAAATAGACAAACAAAATTGTCTTGAGCCAAAACATAACCCTATATGTTTTACCTCATAGTGGTGACTGTTCGAGAAGCTCTTTAGGATTAGTTTGCATAGAATACACTATATTGCCAAAAGTATTGGCTCACCCATCCAAATAATCAGAATCCGGTGTTCCAATCACTTCCATGGCCACAGGTGTATAAAATCCAGCACCTAGGCATGCAGACTGCTTTTACAAACATTTGTGACAGAATGGGTCGCCCTCAGGAGCTCAGTGAATTCCAGCGTGGAACTGTGATAGGACGCCACCTGTGCAACAAATCCAGTCGTGAAATTTCCTGGCTCCTAAATATTCCACAGTCAACTGTCAGCTGGATTATAAGAAAGTGGAAGTGTTTGGGAACGACAGCAACTCAGCCACGAAGTGGTAGGCCACGTAAACTGACGGAGCAGGGTCAGTGGATAGTGCGAAGAGGTCGCCAACTTTCTGCAGAG
The DNA here is from genome assembly GCF_902148855.1 of Sphaeramia orbicularis. Lineage (NCBI taxonomy): Eukaryota > Metazoa > Chordata > Actinopteri > Kurtiformes > Apogonidae > Sphaeramia > Sphaeramia orbicularis. Next base: position 78,201,758 of record NC_043968.1, read on the forward strand.
TCAATGGCTACAGACCTCCAAACTTCATGTGGCCTTCAGATTAGCTCCAGAACAGTGCGCAGAGAGCTTCATGGAATGGGTTTCCGTGGCCGAGCAGCTGCATCCAAGCCATACATCACCAAGTGCAATGCAAAGCGCCGGATGCAGTGGTATAAAGCACGCCGCCACTGGACTGTAGAGCAGTGGAGGCGCCTTCTCTGGAGTGACCAATCTTGCTTCTCCATCTGGCAATCTGATGGACGGGTCTGAGTTTGGCGGTCACCAGGAGAACGATACTTGTGGGACCGCATTGTGCCAAGTGTAAAGTTTGGTGGAGGGGGGATTATGGTGTGGGGTTGTTTTTCAGGAGCTGGGCTTGGCCCCTTAGTTCCAGTGAAAGGAACTGGGAATGCTTCAGCAGACCAAGACATTTTGGACAATTCCATGCTCCCAACTTTGTGGGAACAGTTTGGAGCCGGCCCCTTCCTCTTCCAACATGACTGTGCACCAGTGCACAAAGCAAGGTCCATAAGGACATGGATGACAGAGTCTGGTGTGGATGAACTGGACTGGCCTGCACAGAGTCCTGACCTCAACCCCATAGAACACCTTTGGATGAATTAGAGCGCAGACTGAGAGCCAGGCCTTCTGTCCAACATCAGTGTGTGACCTCACAAATGCGCTTCTGGAAGAATGGTCCAAAATTCCCATGAACACACTCCTAAACCTTGTGGACAGCCTTCCCAGAAGAGTTGAAGCTGTTATAGCTGCAAAGGGTGGACCCACGTCAGATTGAACCCCATAGACTAGGAATGGGATGGCACTGAAATTCATATGCGAGTCAAGGCAGGTGAGCAAATACTTTTGGCAATATAGTGTATGTTGAGAATAAATCAAAGTTTTGGTGCATTTACAGAACTACAAAAAAATAACAGAACTACACTAAAGAAGATGCCAGTATTGTGTTGTGCAGCAAAACTTCACTGGTATGTGAATGCTTTCTTTGTGCTGGAGAACACAGATGTCAGTGTCATAAAATTAAAAGTACTCTTAAAAGTACCATTACTACTTTTACTGCTTCTATTTTTAGATTCATCTGGAGTATAGTCTACATTTTTCAGCTGCATAACATCAGACTGACTTTATGGTTCTGACAATAGTAGCAAAATGTGTTTAAAAAAAAAAAAAGCCTTAGTGTTATTCATTTCCATGTATTTTTTGACAAAGCCACATGGAGCCTCCTGTGTCCAGGCCTTTCTACCACTTCATCCTCTGCTCTTCTTCACTTCATCCTCTGCTCTTCTTCACTTCATCCTCTGTTCTTCTTCACTTCATCCTCTGCTCCTCTTCACTTCATCCTCTGTTCTTCTTCACTTCATCCTCTGCTCTTCTTCACTTCATCCTATGTTCTTCTTCACTTCATCCTCTGTTCTTCTTCACTTCATCCTCTGTTCTTCTTCACTTCATCCTCTGCTCCTCTTCACTTCATCCTCTGTTCTTCTTCACTTCATCCTCTGCTCTTCTTCACTTCATCCTATGTTCTTCTTCACTTCATCCTATGTTCTTCTTCACTTCATCCTCTGCTCTTCTTCACTTCATCCTCTGTTCTTCTTCACTTCATCCTCTGCTCCTCTTCACTTCATCCTCTGTTCTTCTTCACTTCATCCTCTGCTCTTCTTCACTTCATCCTATGTTCTTCTTCACTTCATCCTATGTTCTTCTTCACTTCATCCTCTGTTCTTCTTCACTTCATCCTCTGCTCTTCTTCACTTCATCCTATGTTCTTCTTCACTTCATCCTCTGCTCTTCTTCACTTCATCCTCTGTTCTTCTTCACTTCATCCTCTGCTCTTCTTCACTCCCTCCTCTGCTCTTCTTCACTTCATCCTCTGCTCTTCTTCACGTCATCCTATGTTCTTCTTCACTTCATCCTCTGCTCTTCTTCACTTCATCCTCTGTTCTTCTTCACTTCATCCTCTGTTCTTCTTCGCTTCATCCTCTGTTCTTCTTCACTTCATCCTCTGCTCTTCTTCACTTCGTCCTCTGCTCTTCTTCACCTCACTGCTCTAATCTGGGCTCCACAGTCTTTTACCAGCATTGTATCTGTTTATTTTGCAGCTTTTATTAGTTAAGTTGGATGGATTATTTTATGTGACTTTATACCAGGGCTGTCAAACTCAGTTTAGTTCAGTTCCACATTCAGCCCAATATGATCTGAACCGGACTGGACCAGTACAATAAGAACAGTTGAAAAAGTTCAATTACATTATGATAATGTTTACATCTACAAAGTCTCCTTAAAAATGTGAATAACATGAATAACCTGAAATGCCTTAAGAAAAATAAGAGTAATTTTAACAATATTCTGCCTCAGTTTATCATTTATATATGTGCATTATGGTAACGTACGGATGCAGAGGATCTACAAACATAAACGTTTAATAACAGGCAGAATATTATTAAAACTGCACTTATTTTTATTAAGACATTTCAGTTTGTTCATATTTGTTCAGGTTATTCATATTCTTTGTTAAAGGGTAGTTTCTAAATGTAAACAGTTTCATGTAAATTTACTTTTTTTTATACTGAAATAAAGATCAAATGTTGGAGTTGTCATTATTTATTTATAGGTTATTATGATGGTATTTTACTGGTTCTGATCCACTTCAGGTCATGTTGGTCTGTATGTGACACCTGAACTAAAATGATTTGAACATCACTGATTGTTGATATTATTCATTTTTCGTAACATTTTGAGTAATTTTTGCATTTGACAAATTCATCCCACCGGCCGGATCTTACCCTTTGGTGGGCCGGTTTTGGCCCATGGGCCGTATGTTTGACACCCATGCTTTATACTGTACATATATTATATACTGTAGATATAATATATACTGTAGACGTAATATATGCTGTATATATAATATATGCTGTACATATAATATATATTGTATATATAATACAGGGTGGGGAAGCAAAATTTACAATGAACATTTAGTTTTTTTTTCTCAGCAGGCACTACGTCAATTGTTTTGAAACCAAACATATATTGATGTCATAATCATACCTAACACTATTATCCATACCTTTTCAGAAACTTTTGCCCATATGAGTAATCAGGAAAGCAAACGTCAAAGAGTGTGTGATTTGCTGAATGCACTCGTCACACCAAAGGAGATTTCAAAAATAGTTGGAGTGTCCATAAAGACTGTTTATAATGGAAAGAAGAGAATGACTATGAGCAAAACTATTACGAGAAAGTCTGGAAGATACTATTAAAGAAGAATGGGAGAAGTTGTCACCCCAATATTTGAGGAACACTTGCTCAAGTTTCAGGAAGCGTGTGAAGGCAGTTATTGAGAAAGAAGGAGGACACATAGAATGAAAACATTTTCTATTATGTACATTTTCTTGTGGCAAATAAATTCTCATGACTTTCAATAAACTAATTGGTCATACACTGTCTTTCAATCCCTGCCTCAAAATATTGTAAATTTTGCTTCCCCACCCTGTATATACCGTACATATAATATATATTGTACATATAATATATACTGTATATAGATAAAAGTAAATTGACACTCTCCAAAGGTGTTGATACTTCCAGGGCTGAGGTGTGTGTGTGTGTGTGTGTTTCCCATCCTTCCTATCTTTGCTCCAGTAAACACCTCCACACACGTCAGTCTATTTTTTGCTTGTACCACCTGTACATGTGTCTCCCACCTGCTTTAGACTAAAATATTCACAATTGAGGTGTTTTCTTAACCTCCTCAGAACCAGCTATAAGTTTTCTGTCCGCATTTGTGGACAAGAGTTTCACAACTTTTTACAAAAAAAAAAAAAAAAAGAAAACCAAGACTTTGCACCTCTCGTAATTTGCGCAATCAATCTCTGTAAATCACCTGCAAACTGTGGTCACACCCCACACACAAAATTCTAGATTGTGCAAGCACATTACTACATATAAATTGGGATGTTAGTAGATCCGGCCCTGTGTCTGTATTGAACACGTCTCAAAGGGAGGAGCAAACGGTTTGGGTGTGGAATTACACACATGGAAGTGGTTAGGAGACATCGAAATGATGAAACGAGATGCAGAGAACACATTTTTCACCCTCATGTGAACATTTTTGGATTGATGGAAGAAAAAATAATTGAGAAGTATGCCCCCCCCCCCCCCCCCCCCACACACACACACACACACACACACACACACATACACATACACTTGACAGGACTCTTTTTCACTTGATCTGATGATTGTGATTAAAAATTAAAATTGTGTCTGTGTCTGTCTGTCTCTGTGTGTGTGTGTGTGTGTGCGTGTGTGTGTGTGTGTAGCTGTAGTAGAAGCCTGTGTGCTGCATGGACTCAAACGTCGTATTGCAGGTCTGCTGTGCACTAATAAGGTTGCAGCATTATTCATGAAGATGGCAAAAAGTTTTTCACCGGCAGAAGAGCTTTGTCAGAAGGTTCAGGAGCTGGAGCAGCTGATTGAAAACAGGTATGGAAGATTCAGTCTATATATGAGCCTTTTAGTGTCTATGTAGTTCCTTTTCCATCGTCCATCTGAGCTAAACTTTCCCCATATGGGTCATTCCATCCCAAATCAACCAGATTTCAGAAAGTGCCCCGCATGACCCCCTCAGAAAATTCTGAAAAAATTCACACTTGTTCACCTACCAGATAAACGAACACATCCAAACTTTTAATGTCATATCTGTAATAGTTTAGGAGATCCAGCCCTTTGAAAATTAATGTTTTTGTTTTTTTTTAATTTTGCCAATTTGCTTTTCGGCCAACTTTGAGGAGCTGTATCTCCTCAGGTATTCAAACCACACTGCTGAAACTTACAGTCTGGAGTGAAATCCCCCTGAAAAGATCATATTTTGCATCAAAATAATTGTAGGTGCCTTCATGTTTGGTCCATGAGGCCTTGAAATCAGGCCAAAAGGCTAATTCTTCCAAATGTCCTCTCTCTTCAGGCTTGCACTGTGCCAGAATGGATGAATGTAGAGACCTCATTTTTTTTTGCATGGATTCTTATGGTCAAGATGCAACAATTTACTGCAAAAAGACTACATTTCAATGAAAAGTGTTACTGTGAGGCAATGAATAAAATGGGTCGATTTCAGTTTTTCACAAAAATACTCTTTACTTGAGCACTCAAATTACCATGCGGCCAGTTAATGAACATTTTGAAATTTTTTACCATGTCTTCATATATGTTTCAAGATGTTGTGGACAAAATTTTAGCTTTGGGATGGAACTGGTTCTTTTTTTAATATTTTTTTTTACTGCATGACTATATTTTCTTCAAATTGTATACAAACGTAGGTGTAAATGGCATTTTTAACAGTATAATGGCACTGATTATTGCACAAATTATGATAATACTTGAGATATTTGAACTAGGGTGTGGAACTGCATGATGGTTCAGATAGAATAATTATAGATTTCCCAGAACTGGCTCAGGTTGATGCCTGTAGTAGAGACTTCTCTGAAATTGGATGGAGCTGGTCAGTTGACCCAGTTTCACCAGGGTCAGTGACAGAAATGTAGCTAAGATTTCCCAGAATTTTTATGATGCTGGCCAGCCTAATCTTTCTGTGACATTCATCCTTTAGGATCAATCCAACAACACATTTTTCCTCCATGATGAATAAGTTTGTTCAGGATTATGAATAGAATTCCCAAAATTCCCAAAAACATATCTTTTCTGACATGAATTGATAATATTGTGTGGGTCTCCCTTGAGCATAAACCCCCAGACCCCACCCCCCAAGGCCACCTCTGAATTTGGAAACAGCAGTGAAAGTAAATAACAAAATAATAATTGACAGACAATATAAGTAATAGTGACTTGAATACTTCTCAACATCCATTTTTTGTCTAAAAATGTTCTTGTTTTAGTTTTAATGTTATATTCTAACTAAACTAATCCCTCATATGTTTATCTGTTCTGTCTGTTCAACTCTTCTCTTCAGTAAGCAGAACAACTCTTCTCTGAGTAACGACCGTGGGCGTCAGTCCAAACTGGCCAACCTTCCTCCTCAGGCGTTGAAACACTTGTGGATTCGAACCGCGCTGATGGAGAAGCTCCTAGATAAGATTGTCCTGTACTTGGTAGAAAACAGCAGGTATTCTAATGCATTGTTCCTTATGTGTGTAAATGACTCCAGAGTTTGTGTTTTTAACTGTAGAACATCTGTAAGCTCCTTCTTCAGAACATGTCAGTTCAGAATAGATGTTATTTTTCATTTAGCTCATTTGCAGCTGTTGCCCTGCGGGGCGACACGGTGTACGTTTTTCATGTGCATATTATTTCCTGCAGTACTTACTATGAGCGAGAAGCCATGTTGATGGATCCTGTGGATGGACCAATTCTTGCATCACTACTGGGTATTCATCAACCTCACTCACCTTCACTGTTAACCCCAATACAGCGGCTTCAAACTATGGAGCTTTTTAATTCATTTGGAAAAAGAATATGTTATTAAAGAACTGACCAAGTGAACAACAACTTAAAAGTATTCAACATAAACAATGGTTACAGTAGTAACCATTGTCGCTCTAGTTACATGAAATTTTAATTCAGTATTTTTTTCACTTCACATGTTTTAAATGTTCATATATATTTTGATATTAAAGGTGTTATTTATTTTTTTATGAAGCGAAATAAAAGGTTCTGGCACAATTTTACGTACTTCTGCATTACACGAGGAAGGAGAAATACTATCTGTACGTCGAGAATTCCAACAGTTCTTGTTGTGTTTAAGAACTTTATTTCATTCTAAACCAGGGGTCTCAAACATGTGGCCCGGGGCCCAAATGCGGCCCACCAAAGGTTCCAATTCGGCCCGTGGGATGAATTTGCAAAGTGTGAATATTCCACAGTCAAGGTTGTCAAACTCATTTTAGTTCTGGTTCCACATACAGACCAATATGATCCACAACACAGGTGGCAAACATGCGGCCCGGGGGCCAAATCCGGCCTGCCAAAAGGTTCAATCTGGCCCCTGGGATGAATTTGTGAAATGCAAAAATTACCGAAGATATTAATAATCAAGGATGTTCAAATCCTTTTAGGTCATTTCAGTCTAAAGTTGATCAGACCAGTAAAATACTATAATAATAACCTGTAAATAATAAAAACTGTAAATTAATCTCTTTGTTTTAGTGTAAAAAAAAAAAAAAAAGTAAAATTACACAAAAATGTTTACATTTACAGGCTAGTCTTACAAAAAATATGAATACCTGAAATGTCTTAAGAGACGTATGTGGAATTTTAATAATAATCTCCCTGTTACTTAATGTTGTGTGTATTTGTTGATCTATTGTGATCTCTAAGTTGTGATTCACATGTATAAATGATAAACTAAGGTAAAGTAAGTAAGTAAAGTAAATTTTATTTATAGAGCACTTTTCACAGACAGAGTCACAAAGTGCTTTATCAATTCAAATCAGAATCAAATTAAGTTTAGAGACCCAACAGAATCCTTCAGGGGCAAACACTTGTGATTGGTGACAGTGGCGAGGAAAAAAAAAAAAAAAAAAAAAAAAGGTGTAATATTGTTAACATTGTACTTATTTTACTAAGGAATTGTCAGCTTGTTCATATTTGTTCATGTCATGTTCAAGTACAATTTGTGGATATAAACATTTTCATTACAGAATTTACTTTTTACTCTCAAAAGTTCTCATCTTATTACTTATATTATTTTACTGGTCCGGCCCACTTTATATCATATTAGGCTGAATGTGGCCCCTGAACTAAAATGAATTTGACACCCTTGACCTACAGTAAAATAATAACAGCATAAAAACCTTAAAAACATAATGACTCCATATTTTCTTCTCGGTTTGATGTGAAAAAAATTATATTATATTATGCCTATAAATAATGACAACTTCTAATTTTTGTCTTTGTTTTAGTGCAGAAAATAACATTAAATTATGAAAATATTTATATTTACAAACTATCCTGTTACAATAAAATGTGAATAACCTGAACAAATATGAACAACCTGAAATGTCTAAAGAAAATTAAGCACAATTTGAACAATTTTCTTCCTGTTTCTAAGTGTTTAGTGTCTTTGTAGATCTGATCCATAATGCACATGTAGAAATGATAAGTTGAGGCAGAATATTGTTAAAATTGCACTTATTTTTCTTAAGAAATGTCAGTTTTTTCAGGTTATTTACATCTTTTTTGTTTGGATAGTTTAAAAAAGCAAATATTTTCATAATTTAATGGGGTTTTTTGCACTAAAACAAAGACAAAAATTTGGAGTTGTCATTATTTATAGGTTATGATGCTATTATTTTACTTGTCTGGTCCACTGCAGATCAAATCGGGCTGAATGTGGCCCCTGAAAGAAAATGAGTTTGAGAGCCCTGTTCTAAACACAATAAAAAAATATAATATTAAGAATGAAATGAAGTGCTGCTGGAGTTCTTGACCTACAGTTAATTTGAAACTGTACAAAATAGACTTTAAATATCATAATTTATATGATATGACATTTATTTCAGTTTCACTTTGTAATTTATCATTTGAAACTGAATAAATTATTTATATGTGGGGAAAAAAAATCAAAATTTACGTATCAGAAAACATATGAAAACAAGTGGTTCCAGTCATAACAAACCCCTCCCCTTACACATATTGTAGCTTATTTTAGCATCGATCCAGGTGATGTCATCATGTCTATGCGTGTGCTGATGTCAGCATAGACACATTTCACCCATTATAAGTAAATGGGGGGAAAAAAATTAAAAAGTAAAGAAATTTGAACTTTGACCTACTTTTCCCAAAATATAGCCACATCTATTCTGGGTCACTGGTAATATATAAACTCAATTAGGTATGAACTCAACCAATAGTTTTGCTGCTAGAGTGTGAACAAACAAATAAAGTGAACCAAAAACAACAGCCCTTTCCTCCTTTTCAGGGGGCGGGGTCATAAATACTTAAAATTCAAACGAAAATGTAGAATGAAAATGATATTTATCTAAGATATTGGAGACATGGTAGGTGCAGAAATTTACGTTATATTATATATTCAAGTTTCAAATTTAAATGAACGAATGAATGAATTTCTTTTTTTTCAAATACGAGTACATTTCAAACAAGGCACAATGAGATGTATGTGTACATATGTTATAAGTTCCCAAAAGGGGAAATGGAAGATGAGTGAATAAATAAATACACACATAACATATTTAGTTTAGTTTAGTTTATTTATTTTGAATATGCAACAAAACCAAGTAATCCCACTTAGTCTTTACAAATGAAACAGATTATAAGAAATCAAAACAAACAAACCAAAACAAAAACCTGTACATATGCATGAAAACAAAGTATGACTTCATTTGCATATTCGAAAAGGAGTGGGAGGAAGTAGAACTTTTTTAATCCCACCCCTTCTCCCCAAAACAGAACACAAAACATATGCACCAAACCGAACCAAACAAGACAAAACAAAGTAACGTGAATGAATTAATTTTAAAAAACATTTCAGATTAACTTCACGTTTGACCTAGTATCGGCTCGATATCGTTCAAATTGGCTTCTGCTCACAGGTAAGTGTAAATGTACTTTAAGCTCTTTGTTGGTTTGTCTTCCAGTGGGTCCGTGTGCGCTGGAGTACACCAAAGTAAAGACAGCGGACCACTTCTGGACCGACCCCTCTGCTGATGAACTGGTTCAGAGACACCGCATCCACAGTGGACACTGTCGGCAGGACTCCCCGTCCAGACGACCGGCCCTGGTGAGTCCCAAATATCACACGTCAACCATCACTGATGTGCAGCCAAGGAAAGGCTGGCACTGACGTGGAAACGGCCTCATATTTTATCACAGCAACAAGGGATCAGCTATTCCCTCCACCAGGAGGTATTGTGATCACTTTGCATGTGTGTTTGCGTGTTTGTTTGTTTGTTTGTTAGCAAGATAACTCAAAAAGTTATGGACAGATTTTCATGAAATTTTCAGGAAATGTTGATACTGGCACAAGGAACAAATGTTTAAATTTTGGTGGTGATCGGGGGGGCAGATCTGTCTTGGCGGAGGTCTGCGCTCTCCAAGTGCTTTTCTAGTTTGTTTGTGTGTTTGTTTGTTAGCAACTTTACGGGAAAACTCTTACAACCATCTTTACCTAATTGTACCCACAGATAGGCCTAGGCCCTGGGACCAAGCCATTAAATTTTGGGCCAAGTAGTCCAAAGTTCAAGGTCACAGCAAGGTCACAAAATCTACAATTTTCCTATCTGTCATCATTGAGCAATTTTCAAAAATTCATAAAAAATTCAAAATGACTTCGATTAGCCTCCAATTTGATCCACCCGTAGCTTACAACAATATCTTGTATCTGGCACAAAATTACCCACATCCACTGTGGAATGTGGACTCTGTGGACATTTCAGTTTAACATTGAAATCCCATTTACGACACATTTTTCATTGTAACTCAACAAACATTGATTGGAATGTAATATAATTTGACATACACATGACTGGTACCAAGCTTCAACTTTGTACGAAATATCGTTCTGCTCCATTTCTCTTTCGTTATGCTCTGTTGATTTTTGTTATTTTTTTGCACCATTTTCAAAAAATCAAAAAATGCAATTCGTGAAATATCCTTATGAAACTTGTTTTACACATCCACAGACATATGTTCTATGACATAAGTTCCGTTTTTTGCTGTTCAACGAAAATTACGGAAGCAGTTACACAGGGAATTGCCAGGGGGTCACAATTCGTTTTCTCTTACATTCAAATGCTAACTAATAATTTGAAAATGACACCAGTTAGCCAACATGGTTACATTATCGATATATAGGAACTCGTTTGTTTTTTGTTTGTTTGTTGGTTAGTTTGCAAGGTAACTTAAAAAGTTATGGACGGATTTTGATAAAATTTTCTGGAAATGTTGATACTGGCACAAGGGACAAATAATTACATTTTTGGTGGTGATCGGGGGGGGGGGTGGTGATCTGCCTTGGCAGAGGTCTGTGCTCTCTGAGTGCTTTTCTAGTTTTTTAGATATAGTTCTGAAGCATAGGTCAGTGGATGCATTCAATCGGTCCAAAACGCCTCAGTCTGTGGGATGGTGTTTACATTAGGGTGAAAGAAAGAGTGAAACATAATTATCTATGACTGTCCTTATCACATACCTGTTTATATCTGTAAATTATACTTATTTTCATCTATATACATGTATTTGTTTTTATTAGTGGTTTTTGTATTTTGAGATCTAGGTTAGGTTGGTATGGGGGTCGCCACTGGTTCTGGGAGGAGGGGGTTATACTTTGTGTGTCACAAAATCTTATATCATAAAATGGGAATTTCTTTCTCTTTTTTTTTGTACTTTTGGAGATGCACAATGAAAATAAATTTTAAAAAATGATCCAAAAAACTAAACAAAAAAGAACCATCACTGAAAAATGTACGTATGAACGTCTGTGTTTAGTATTTGCTCTCTAACTGTTGTGCTTTTCTCTAACCGTGGATTAGATCCAAAAGCGACAGTCCAGTGGAAGCATAGATGACCGTCCTCTCATGTGGGTGAGGGACTATGTAGAATCCCTCCATCAGAACTCCAGAGCCACACTCCTGTTTGGCAAGAACAATGTTCTAGTGCAACCGGTAAAGGTTTAAAATAATAATATGGGAAATAATAAGAGAAAAGGAGGGATGCACGATAACTGTTTATTACAACCGATACCGATAACCGATAACTTCCTGCTTCTCGTAACTGATACCGATACCAAACACCAATAGTTCCCATTCTTCCAGTTCTTCTGCCTCTTCTTCTTGGTTTTTATGGCGGTTACCAAGGCAACAATGTGCACCGTGTACTGGTGAAATACACCAAATCCTTCTACATAATGCACGTTTCGGCCCTGCCCCGTGTCCATTGTCCGTCCCATTGATGTCCGATTGATGTTGCAACACGGGACACTGGAGAGCGTTTGGGTGCAATGCCACTGATTCACCACAGGAGGACGCTATCATACAAGGAACCACGGGTACAATGCCGCTAGTCTAAGCAATTTACCATAATTTCCGGTTTATAAGCCGCTACTTTTTTCCACACACTGTGAACCTGCAGCTCTAAAATATGCAGCTAATTTATGTTTTCTTGGCTATCGATCGATCTGGCTGACAAAGAAGGAAATAGAGCTGCAGCACGTAAGCTTGGCATCAATGAAACGATAGTGAGACGTTGGAGATGGGGTGAGTGCGGCTTATAGTCCGGAAAGTACGGTAGATTTATAATTATGGGCTGTGTTTATCAGTGAAAACTTTAATTATCGGACTTATCAGAACGACGTCATGTTTTTCAATATCTGACTGATAATTATCGTGCATCCCTGGAGAAAATCCTTCTTTTTGTGTTGTTGTTACTATAGTGATGACAAATGTCCTGTAATACTGTAACAGTTCTTCCTTTTGTCTGCAGAGAGACGATATGGAGGCCATCCCAGGATACCTGTCTTTACATCAAACCGCAGATCTGATGACACTGAAGTGGACGCCCAATCAGCTGATGAACGGCAACGTGGGGGAACTCGATTCTGAGAAGAGGTCAGACTGACAGCAGCTCGGTTTCTTTTTTTTGTTGGAAAAAGACAAACTCATGGGGTCCAACATTTGTGGGGGGGCCCATAGAGCAGAGGAGGGGGTCCAGTGGATACAGGTTAGAAGGTGTGAAAATTTTCGTGTAAGGTCTGCTGAATGATAGAGGAATAGAACCAGGAGTTGGACGTTGAAAGTAAGTTTCACTTTCGTTTCACACCAGCGTTAGTTACATTAGTTATGGATCACACCCCCACGTGTATAACTGCCTGCCCCCCCGCCTCTGTTTTTTATCACACCCTGTATATATGTGTTCATAAAAACATAAAACACAGCATAAATACAAGAACATTGTATAAATGAGGACATTTTTAGAGGAGTGATACAAATACTGGGTGGTTAATGGATGTAAACTTGATCCATTTGTCCCACATATGATCCAGTTTGTCTCCCTGGATTCTGATAAAGTCAGTTTTTCCAGTTTGAATATTTGCCAGATGATCCCGTACCAGTCTTCTATTGTTGGTGGAGTTGGGCTGAACCATCTTCTGGTACTAGATTTCTTGCTGGCTGCAAACAGCGCCTGGAATAGTTTTGTATCCTCCCTCTGTTCTTGTTCAGCGACATCACCAAGACATAAATGTACACTGTCGTAGATAATATGAACCTTAACCCTTTCATGTGTGAATTATGAGAACCTTAGTTGAGATTTTTTTGCTGAGTGTTTTTATTCCTTTTTAGGCATGAAAAAAAAAAAAAAGTGATTGAAATTTTTTATAACCCTATTTTTCATCGAGTTACAAAAATGTCCTCTCAGCTGGACACCATGCATTAAATTTTTGAAGAAAAGAAACATGCGTTTAAAACCCATCATCAGAAAGTGATATACTGTGTGAAAACTATGAAATCAAAACATTTTTCTTGCAGCTAATCTGATGTTTTCTCACTTTTTAACATACTCTAACCCTATAACACCAAACATATCATATTTGATACATGGGTTTTGAAGCCCTCTACCAAGGTTATTATCGTTAACGAAAACTAACGAAATGACGAAAACTAGAATTGTAAAAACATTTTCGTTAACTGAAATAAATAAAAACTATAATTAAAATAAAAAAATGATAACTAACTGAAACTGTACTGTGTGCTTATGAAACTAACTAAAACGTTTAAAAATTATGAATAAAATTACCTTAGTTTTCGTCTTTGTCAATGTCGGATTGATATGAAATTGATTTATTTCCCTCCAGCCCTTTTAATTAGAGGCACCATACAATATTTAATGGTCCGTCACTTCTCGTCACTTGTCGTTTAGAGTCGTCTCCCCATCCTCACTCTACCTGGAAACTAAAGTTGGGAGAAAGCAGCAGAGTCATGTATGGGATTTATTTGAATATGATGACGAAGAAGAGAAAAGATATAAAAAAAACCCCCCTAAAACTAAATGAAAACTAAGCATTTAGAAAATAACAAAAATAAAAACTAGCAAACCTGCTGTAAAAACAATTTAAAACTAAGTGAATTAGAGGAAAAAAAAGTCAAAACTAAATAAAACTAAACTATAATGAAAAATCCAAAACTATTATAAACTTGCCCTCTACATGATCAGTGTGATATTTTTTTTCTTGAAAAACCTGATGTATACTATTAGATATATTCAATACATGGATAATGCACCAGGGGGCAGGAATTCATTCACCAGACGCCCTTCCAGTGACACTACATGATTGTCATTCATGAGGAAGGAGGAAGAACTTTGCCAATTTTGAAAAGGAATTACCAATTTTTTAGACATGTTTGTGTTATATTATGTTTTTGTTTGTTCAAAAATAATATTTGAGCATGGAGACCCGATGTATCAAATATGATACAAAATTCAAACTTATACATGGAAATTGATATTTGAAAAAACATTTTTTGGGTTGTTCAGAAGGCCCAATAAAGGCTCCAGTTCCAAAGAACTAGAATTTTCTGTCAATGATTTAATGGTTCAGGTTTTACAGGGTTAATACTAGTTATTACTGACTTCATGGAGATAACATGCCAAAAAAAAAAAAAAAAAGAAAACTGTTAATTACAGTCTAATAACAATTAGCAATTGATTTACACTAAAACATCTTACTGCAGATCAGGTTTATCAAGAACAGCAAAGTTACAGTAATGTATGAACTGCAGTGTATGGGATGATGCATAAGCGTCCACTGTGTTGGCTGATATGGAACTAAAACAGCAAAACCCATGAATATACAAGAGAACAGCTGGAGAAGAGCTGTCCACTGGAGTGACCACTATGCATGAAAGGGTTAAAGACAGATATCAGAGTCCGGTGGATACCACTCCAGTACTGGTGCCAGTAGCTCAGTTCCACAGGACTAATGACATGTTTTTATGGAAGCTAATGGCTGGTTCTTACCGATCTTTCTCTTAGTGTCTACTGGGATTATGCAATGACGATTCGTTTGGAAGAGATCGTCTATCTCCACTGTCATCAGCAAGGTAATTTTTTTCTCCCTCCTGATTTTGCACCTCGATGTATGTATGGTGTTGTCAACCAATGTCAAATACTGCCATGTCCTAGTTACGTAATTCAGAGTTTTAGTCGCTGTTGAAATGAAAGCTCACAGTGTCGACCTCTCCAGTTAACAGCGGCGGGACGGTAGTTTTGGTGAGCCAGGATGGAATCCAAAGACCTCCTCTGCATTTCCCCAAAGGAGGACACCTGCTTCAGTTCCTCACATGCCTTGAAACCGGACTGCTACCACATGGACAGCTGGACCCGCCCCTCTGGAACCAGAGAGGAAAGGTGAACAGAGCCCTTCAGAATACCTACTGTTTTCATAAATGATGCAGAAATACAACAACAGATCAGAAAAGCATGGGGTGGTTCGGAACATAAAAATAAAAAAAATAACAGTGGACAATATGAATTCAGCATGTTTCAGGTTTTATCACAGTGTTGAACCATCAGTGTGATCCTCCATGATGACAAAGTTTATTCTACACAGTCCATGTAAACGTCTGTGTGAGGGAAAAACCCACCAAGCTCATCACTGCAAAAAGGAGTGTCTGAAACAAGATAAACACACTAAATCTGAGGTGAAGGGACTGAAGACAAGTGAAATATCTGTCCATGCAGCAAGAGAATTCTACTGGACTAGATCTGTTGAATTCAGATTAAATCTAGAAATAATCCTGTCTACAGATGAACATTTAAAATTAAAAAATGAAGTCTTAAAACAAGATCAATTATCTAAGACTTCTAAATCTAAGTTTTGGTTTTTCTTTTTTTTTTCTTGGTAAGAACCAAATAATTTGCAGTGTGATTTTCAAGAAAGGGAAATGTACTTATTTTGGGGATATTAATCTGTTTTGTTTTGTTTTCCTAGTTTTAAGTGTTGATAGAAATGCAAGAATGTCCGCCTTGTTTTTAAAACATATATCTTTCCTTTTCTAGGTCAGAGTTTGCAGCTTATTTTGAGACCAAATGATCTAGAAATGAGCTCTAATAATAAGCAACACCAGCAGCTGATGTTTTACCACGTATACAACCAATGTTTTCAACTTATTTTAAGGAATAAATGAATGTTCTACATTCAAAGACACAGAGACAAAGCAATGTCAAACAAACATCTGTACTCATCAGCATCACAAAGATTTGTGTTTTTCCGACACAGTTCATGATATATCTATTTTTATAGTTGTCTCTGATGTTTTCTCTTCACTACAACTCTCTGTTTGTAGCCTCTCTCACCAGCTAAAGCAGTTCACTCTATGGTAGTGGTGTTTTTACCTCATGTTTTAATGCTTCACCCATATGTTGTTGTTCTGAATGGCTCCATATGTCGCAAAGATTTGAAAAATTTAAGAGAAAAAACTTAAGAGACTTTCATGACCAATTTTTCATCAGATCTATAAAACCCCAGTCATATCCTCAGTATCACGAATCTGTAAGTCTTTCTGTCATTACTCACCTGAATCTCTTGCATCACAGTGAACAATTCCAAAATGTCATCCACCATAAAAAAACTATATGTTTACAAACAGAGCCGGTAGGTCACTCAGGCATCTTGGGAATTTTGTTGCGACCTGCATTATGGGAAATGGAGGTTCGCGCAGCCGCCTGACAGCGGCAGCGCAACCATATGAAATTAAATGGATGAAAGAAACACAACGCAGAAACGGCTGGAGGAATATGCATAGAGGGAAGGGAGCTCCTGCCGTTTCCGCATTGTGTCTGTAGCAGCTACCTCTGCAGGTGGCTGTGTGAACCTCCATTTCCCATAATGCACATCGCAACAAAATTCCGAAGATGCCCGAGTTACCTGCCGGCTCTGTTTGTAAACACATGGTTTATTTATGGTGGATGGCACTTCAAAATCGTTCACCGTGATGCAAGAGATTCAGGTGAGTAATGACAGAAAGACTTACAGATTCATGATACTGAGGATATGACTGAGGTTTTACAGATTTGATAAAAAATCGGTCACGAAAGTCTCCCGCACCTTTAACACAAGATTTTGACGACTGAACAGTAGTAAAACAGTGTAATTCAGTACACTACATGAATATAAAGTGATAGAAAAAGAAGACTCTTCATTGGTCAGTACATATTATAAATGTGGATATGCAACACACATCAAAATTGTCCTCCTCCCTTTAACCAAACACCACTGTGTGGTGTTTTTTCATGTGGTGTTTGGACAGCACAGGCTGGAGGCCTGTTAGAAGAGCATTACAGTAGTCAAGGCAGGAGATAACCATGGTCTGGACCAGGAGCTGGTGGCCTGTTGGGTTAGGTGTGGTCTGATCTGTCTTATATTGAATAGAGTAAAGTGACATGATCAGGTGGCAGAGGCAACATGATCTGTGAAGGTCAACTGATTATCAATCATGACCGCCAAGTTTCTAGCTACTTTTGTAGGAGCAAGAGATAAGGAGTCAGTTTTGATGGAGATGTCCTGCTGTATGGTTGGCTGAGCTGGGAAGACCAGCAGCTCAGTTTTGGACAGGTTTAGCTGGAGGTGATGGGCTTTCATCCATGCAGATCTGTCAGAGAGACCATCTGAGACTGTGGAGTCATCAGGGGGGAATGCCACATAGAGCTGGGTATCATCAGCATAGCAGTGATATGACAACAATGTGAGCGCATGATCTGACCCAGTGAGGTGGTATACGGGGCAAAGAGGAGGGCCCCCCGCACAGAGCCTTGGGGGACCCCCGTGGCAAGGTGGTGGAATGTTTGCAAGAGCAGAGCAACAAATTGACACCTGAGACACTTAGGGCCGGATCTATCAAAGGTTTGCGTGTATTAAAATGTGTGCAAACTCATTGCACACGCAAAAAAATGTACAAACTAATTTACTAACAGTGCGCACTAAGGGTTGCGTCTTTCAAAGGTGCAAAATAGCGGGTCTGCATCCAGTTAGTACATTTGCCACAATGAATATGCAATTTGGGGCATTTACACGCAGTTATACGTGTGCTGGGAGGAGAAAATGTAAATATATTAATTTAATACATGCAAAGTGATTTATCAAACTCGAACGCAATTTTGCTCATAGAAACTGCGTCTATATTTAACACATCTCAAAAGGAGGTGCAAACGGGTTGGATGCGTAATTGCGCTCACATGGTAGTTGTTAGGAGACAAAGAAATGATGAAACGAGAATGCATTTTTCACCCTCGTGTGAAGATATTTGGAGTGATGGAAGAAAAAATATGCAGAAGAAAAAATTGCGTCTGGATCATTCAGCGCACTGTTTCCATTAATGCTGTCGTATCCCAGAGCAGTTTCTACAGTGTATTGTCTCCAGTAGCGCATGTAAAACCCTCATTTAAATAGGGCGGTCTCCAAGACTTTGCACCTGTTGTAATTTGCACAAGCAATCTTGGTAAATCACCTGCAAACTGTGATCACACCTCAGATGCAAAATTCTAGATTGTGCAAGCAAATTACTACACGCAAATTGGGATCTTAGTAGATCCAGCCCTTTGTTAGGTGTTTTCAGTCGTTTCCATACCAACCCAACTCCAATGACCTGTTGTTACTAATGCACTCACTATACTTCAGATTAGAGTCCACATGTGGTGCCTTTGTTTTGATTACAGGGGAAAGTTTTTCCCAAACTTCGGAAGAGGAGTCCACAGAGCTCATGTGACTCTGTATCAGACAAGGAAGAAGATGAAGCAACTGATTATGTGTTTCGGATCCTCTTTCCTGGCAATCAGATGGAGTTCAGTAAGTGTCCTTAGTCTTCCTCTGCCTATTTAGGCTGATTGAATACAACTTCAACAACGATTGCATCTAAAATGACAAACCGATGGACACACATTTGTTTTCCGTGGTACATTCACTGCATGATCATTACATCTAGTTATTTGCTTCATTTCTTTATTTTTTGCCCGTTAGGTCCCTGTTTGTCCATTTCCCATTATAGTCCCATCAGCCTTAAGGAGCCTTGCATGGACACACCCTTAATATGTCTGCCTCATCTCCATCTTCATCCACCAGCTTGGTTTGGTTTTTCCTTAATTTTTAAAAACATTGTATTATTTGTAGACGTGTATTTTACTAGGTTTTGGTGCTAATAGCTAACAGCTGTTTTGGTGTGCAGTGGCCCTGGAGCTAATGGACCAAGGAGTAAGCATGTGGCAACCGACCCAGAGAAAATCCTCCTGCTCTTCCTGCTCACAGAATGGTTCATCAGATGGTTCTTTGCCTTATGGCTGCAACCAAGAAAGGTAAGCATTTCAATATAAGTTCAACCCTGGATGAAGACTGTCACAGTTCACTAAGTGCACTAATGTCACACCAACAGGGCTCCGTTAAAGCTCCTTTGTGACACCATGAAGTACCAGATCATTTCTCGTGCTTTCTATGGATGTGAGTAGAAACATCTGCTGTTGCTGTAAATAATTAATTTATGATCAAAAACTTGGCTCCTGTCAGTGTTTTAATATGTTTTTGTATTTGTCGGCTGTATTTATGTGTATGTTACTTTTCAAGTTAAGTACAAATGCTTCAAATATATGTTCAGTTAGACCAGTGGTTCTTCTTTTTCTGTGCCCCCCCCCCCCCCCCCCCTTTGGAGGACCATAACCTCCAATCCCCCCTCAACCCCAATAATATTGTAACAGTGGTGCAATTATAACTTTTATTGACAGAAACATCAATATTATAACAATACTTTCTGCTTTTCCTTGAATAATTTGTTGTTCAAATTAAAAATAGATTTTTGTTTGAATAACACAAATAAACTCACCCAGACTGCTCCGAGACAATATTTATACAAATAAAAATAGGAAATGTACAGTTATCTCCAACTCTGACAGTAAAGTTCCTTTTTTTAGTCCAAAAAACACATGTTAGTTCCACAGATGAACATGTGACCAATATCAGTGGGTCCATGAGCCCATTTCCATTGGACATCTGAGAACATTAAAGTCCAAACTGGTCCAAAACACAAACATGTGTGTCCATGTGTCTTTTCCAGTCCAGTTCTTGTCCATTGTCCAAACCTAAACTCTTTGTCTAGTCTAGTGACAGATCACCATGGCAGTAAACTGGTTTGGTGGACGTCCATAAAATGAGTCCAGGGTGCTCCAACCATCAAGCATTAGTTCCACCTTATACATGTTCTAACCTAAAGAACAAAAAACACCCAAGACTGATCCCATGACCCCCCTGGGAAGACTTCACACACCCCTTAGGGGGCCCACCCCACAGTTTGACCAACACTGAGTTAGTGATATCGTTGCTGAAAAAGTCCCTTTTTCGTCATTTTTCTCTAAAAACTTTTGAATTTACTCTGAGTTTTCATAAACATCTACATTATCAGTGAATTAAATATAGGAAAATACAGAATTTACACTGAAAAAAGCTAAATACAGAGGATAATATAATTTAAAAAATGATGATAAATCAGTTAAGGAAAGTTAAATAGAGAGAAAAAATTGCCACAGAAGTACCACTAGGTCTTTATGGGTTAAGATAATACTAGACATACTTAATGAGATGCCATCAGTGTAGTTGTCTACTGTTGTGTTCCTGAAAAAGTAAACATCTATTCAACTATCATCTCTCTTTCTCTCTCTCTCTCTAATATGTGTATATATATATATATATATATATATATATATATATATATATATATATATATATATTTATATATTAATTTTTTTTTTAATTGATTTATTTATTTATTTGTATGTATGTATGTATGTATGTATGTATATATTTTGTTCAGGGCTGGCGTACTGCCGTCACCTGTCCACAGTTCGTACTCATCTATCTGCTCTGGTTAACACCACTATCGTGGATCCTGATGTTCCTGCTGATGCCTACAGTGGGCTCTCGGTGGAGGTTTGGGGTCATTTCCTCCAGGACAGCTCTGTAAGAGTCATACCCAACTGTGACCGATGAAAAACTTAGATTTTTTAAATTATTCCAGTGTAGTGTGATGTCAGAGTAAGCTGATGAAAACAATCTCATCATGTTTAGGCCTATGAGGAAAAGGAGATCCACAGACTGGTGTATTTTGGTGGAGTCGCCCCTTCAATTCGTAAAGAAGTGTGGCCCTTCCTGTTGGGACACTACCACTTCAGCATGACTGAGAAATGCAGATTGGAGGTATTTATGTCCACATCACAGATTCCATGTACTCAGGCTGCCGTCTGGCTTACATACAGTGTGTGTTTCAGATCGATGAGCAGATGAGGACCATGTACGAACACACTATGAAGGAGTGGCAGGGGTGTGAGGCCATCGTCTGCCAGAGAGAGAGAGAGAGAAACATGCAGAGGCATTAGCCAGATGTTTGTCCGGGGCCAGTTTGGAAAGAGGACCAGTGCAGAGGGACTCCACCATCAGCACAGATGCAAGTTCAAAAAACTGCATCATTACAGTGAACTCCTACTGTCAGGACATGGTGGACAGTTGTGTCTGATCTGTGTCTGTTGTTTTTCCAACTGCAGTCTTCTCTCAGTAGCAGCTCAGGTCATCAGAATGTCCAGTCCCAAAGTGACTCCAGCAGTAGCACACAGGTAAACCACAACGACTACAGAGTTACAAGCTCATCTACCTGATGCTTTTACTACCATCACTACTGATTCCATCCTTTGTCTGCTCTTTGACACCTGGGGTCATTTTGGGTCATTCTGGCCCTTTGGATGAATTTGTGCAAAATGCAAAATTACACTAAGATATTAACAGTCCTTTTAGTTCAGGCTCCACATTCAGACCAATTCAATCTCAAGGGGACAGGATTCAGTAAAATACTATCATAATAACATGCAAATAATGACAAATCCAAATTTTTCTCTCTGTAAATGCAAATATTTTCATGTATTTACACTAAAACAAAGTAGAATTTTGCAAAAAATGTGAATAACCTGAAAAAATATGAACAACCTGAAAGGTCTCAAAAGAAATAAGTACAATTTTAATAATATTCTGTCTGTTATTAAATGTTTTGTGTATTTGTAAGTTATAATGTAAATGTGTAAATGATAAACTGACGCATAATAGTGTTAAAATTACACTTTTTTTTCAGTCTGTTCATGTTATTCACATCTTTTGAAAGGATAGTTTGTAGATGTAAACCTTTTCATAATGTAAATTTACTTTTTTTGCTCTAAACCACAGAGAAAAATTTGGAGTTGACATTATTTATATATTATTATGTAATTATTTTCCTGGTTCGGCCCACTGCAGATCAAATTTAGCTGAATCTGGCCCCTGAACTAAAATGAGTTTGACTCCCCTGGTCTACATGCTTTGGATAATTGTCAGCAGTTGTGTGAAAGGCGTGCAATCACGGTTAATGGGATTACACCTGTAAAACCCACTGATAACCGCTTCAGCTTTGAGCACATTCAGTCCAAAGTAGTTGCATGCTCATCTCTTTGCTTTGATCCACACCAGGTATTTGAATATGTTGAAGCAGCAGAACAGATTGAACCTGAGCCCACAGCGGAGGGGGGAGAAGGAGGGATCCCAGATGAACCTGCACATGCTCAGTCTGTCCACCTGCAGCCGCTCTTCGACACAAGTGTCAAATCAGCAGCCAGGATTCAGATGTCAGTTCACCAACCACCGAACCACCGGCCCAGTCCGCTAACCCTCCAAAGGGAACTACAGCTGGAGAAGAGCCAATGAGGAGCCCAGCAGCCAGTGAGTCAGCTGGAGGGGGGTCAGGGGGGCGGACCCAGCAGCCAGGGACGAGGATTTCAACCACAGGGACAACAGAGGGCACGGATGTTTCCATGGTTGATGAGTCCGTAAAAGGTACGTTGTGACGCAGCCATGAGGACATCCAACAGAAGACCAGTCTGCAGCTTTAAACACAGACGAACTCGATAAGAACGTGAAATCGGGTCCAGAAAACATGAATGTTCTTAAGCTAGAAACAGAGATTCATAATGAATACTTCCAAGCGCCACCACTTGGCCAGACTCTGACATTTCAAGCGAACAAGAGCACAGATGTGGCAGCGGAGGCCTTGTGTCCGCTGACATCAGACAAAGACGACCAGACGCCAGAGCTGACCGACAAACGGGAAACAGCGTCTGAAACGACCCCGTCACCAAAGTCTACAGCTGTTCCATGGAGACAGAAAGGACGGACACTAAGACAGCAGCTTCAAACCCACCTGAGGCTACCAAAGACAAAGCTGCTGAAATAACACATGACAAACCTGGGTCCGATTCACCTGTGAGACAAGTGCTGAACGCTCTTCAGTCGGCGTCCAGAGGCAGTCTGTCCTTGTCCAGACAGTCTCCAGACACAAGCAGATTCAGACGACTCTCCTTCAGCCTTGGAAATGGAGGACATCCCCGCAGGAATAACATGCGTGACATCTGAAGACAACAGGACCAGGCCTTTGGCGGGCCTCGCTGCACCCCCCCTGTCTCTGGACCAGAGACAGAAAGCAGCATCTGAGGACCTGGTCCTGGACCCGCATCTGGACACAGCCTGTAACACCAGTCCAGACGGCACAGACCTGGGACTGTCAGAGGACGAGCCTGAGATGGACAACATGCTTCCTGGTCCAGAGTCTGCAGACATGGAGGGAGACATCAAACAGGACGAGTCCTCAGAAGAACAAACCTATTCTGTAAGTTTTACCGTATCTCTCTCTATCTCTGTCGCTCTCTCTTTTTCTCCTCCTTTACTCTCTCTCTTTAACCCCAACTGGTCAAGGCAGACGTCCATCCTCCAGGAGTCTGGGTCTGCTCCAGGTTTCTGCTGTTAAAGGGAAGTTTTTCCTTCCACTGTCACCAGTCACAAGTGTTTGCTCCTGGAGGATTCTGTTGGGTTTCTGTGAATTGGCTTAGAGTCTGGTACCGACCAACTTGATATGTAAAGCGTCATGAGAGAACTTTTGTTATGATTTGGTGCTATGTAAATAAAATTAGATAGATAGACAGACAGACAGACAGACAGACAGACAGACAGACAGACAGACAGACAGATAGATCTATCTATCTATATCTATCTATCTATCTATCTAGCTATCTATCTATCTATCTATCTATCTATCTATCTATCTATCTATCTATTATCTATCTATCTATCTATCTATCTATCTATCTATCTATCTACTCTATCTATCTATCTATCTATCTATCTACACTGGGTTAAAAAAAAAAATGTTTTTTTGCAAGTTGTCTAGGTTTTTTCACCTGAATTAGGACCATTTTGTCCAAAAATGACATCTGTTTTTCTCAATCAGGTCAGGTTTTTTTGCTAATTTGATTTTGAAACATTTGATCTTCTCACAAAATTGATTACATTTTTGTGACTTTATTAGTTGATTTTTTTATATAGTTCTCACCCAAAATAGGTTTTAAGAGAAAAAAAATCATTTGATCACTTGATTCCTGTTAGGTATAATGGTGTATTCACCGCAGATGTAGCAGAATAGGTCAGGCTTATTTTTGCAAGATCTTCTAGTCGAAGCCATTTCATTCACCTGTAATATTAAAAAAACATTAATCATAAATTGGTAAAAGTAAAATCTTCAGAACTCATTTATTGCAAGAAATATGAAAGAATTTTGTATCATATGATGTGAAAATGCCCATAAATGTAAGCAAAAATGTTAAAAAGCCAATATGTAGCATAGTTCAGAAAGTGACCTGATTGAGCAAAATGAATGTGATTTTTGGATTCAGCACACCAAAATTATCCTAAATCAGCTCAAAAACTTCAACAATAAATTTGCTGTTGACCAGTGTAATCAAAGGGTTGACCGTCCAGTCGTGTGCCGTTGTGTCCTTGGGCAAGACACTTCACCCACCTGCCTCTAGCGTCACTCACACTGGTGTATGAATGTGTATGAATGTTCAGTGGTGGTGGGAGGGGCCACAGCTGTGGATACAGACGTAGTAAAACCACCAAGGATGTGAATAATGGATCAATAATGTAAGCACTTTGGGTGAATTGAAAAGCACTACAGAATCTAATCCATTATTTATGTATTTATTTTTTTCAGCAAGAACAGCTGGATATGGTATTTAATCAATTTGCATCGCATCGACAAAGACGTGAGACGCTGCGACAGAACATACTGGTACTTCACTCCCACCAACTTGGAAAAGCTTCGTAACATCATGTGCAGGTAAGAAGTCGAATAAATTATGTCAAATTTGTTTTGTGAATTAAGTTTGAAAAATAATAGCTTACAGAATATAGTTACTGTTTATAATTACCAATGTAAATCTATAAATTACTTCATCAAAATGTAATCTAAGTAATCTAGATTGTTACATACAAACTGCAGGTGTGCTGAAACTGTCAGCTCTTTTAAATCAAGGTTAGACTCATTTGTTTCCAGCTGCCTTTGAGTAAAGTAGGTTTGTGTTTT
Organism: Sphaeramia orbicularis; assembly: GCF_902148855.1. Lineage (NCBI taxonomy): Eukaryota > Metazoa > Chordata > Actinopteri > Kurtiformes > Apogonidae > Sphaeramia > Sphaeramia orbicularis. The sequence continues at coordinate 78,227,191 of NC_043968.1, forward strand.
GTTTTCAGTTCTAATACCTGCACTGAACTCACAGTTATAACTGTTCTGGTTGCTTTTAATCCAGACTGTTTTTAGCTTTTCATTTAACTGTCTCTGTATCTTGTTTTGATTTCTGTCTTTCTTTTTATTCTTTCTGCACTTTCCTTTTGACTAATGTCTTATTCTCTTTGATTTTCATGTAATTTTATGTGTTGCTGTGCCTTTGTAAAGCACTTTGAACTGCCCTGTGTATGAATGGGGTTGTATAAATACATTTGCCTTTCCTTACACTGCAAAAATCTGATCTGACCAAGTGTATTTTTCTCATTTCTAGTCCAAATAGTTCATCACACTTAAAATCAGACAGAATCACCTGAAGAGGAACTTTTCAGTGAAATATAAGAACTGATTTATAGACAATAGATCTGGAAAATCTGATTGCAACAAATCTTACCAAGATAAGTTTCACTTGTTCCATTGGCAGATTTTTTTTTTTGCTTGAATAAGCAAAAAAAAAAAACTTGAATTAAGCAAATAAATATATATCTTGAATTAAGCAAAAAAAAAAACTCTCGTCTTAAGCAAAAAAATCTTGAATTAATCAAAAAAAATTTCGACTTAAGCAAAAAATCCTGAATTAAGCAAAAAAAATCTGAATTTAGCAAAGAAAATTTTGAATTAAGCAAAAAAAAGTCTTGAATTAAGCAAAAAATCTTGATTAAGCCAAGAAAATCTTGACATAAGCAAAAAAAAAAAAATCTCAAATCAAGTGAAAAATTGAATTAATTGAATTAAGCACAAGATCTTGAATCATGCAAAAAAAAAAACAAAACAAAACCTTGAATTAAGCAAAAAAAAAAATCTTGAATTAAGCAAAAGATCTTGAATTAAGCAAAAAAAAAAAAACTTCATTAAGCAAAAAGATCTTGAATTAAGCTAAAAAATCTTGAATTAAGCAAAAAAAAATCTTGAATTAGCAAAGAAAATCTTGAATTAAGCAAAAGAAATCTTGAATTAAGCAAAAAATCTTGATTAAGCAAAGAAAATCTTGACATAAGAAAAAAAATCTCAAATCAATCGAAAAATCTGGAATTAAGCAAAAAAAAAAAAAATCTTGAATTAAAGAAAAGATCTTGAATTAAGCAAAAAAAAAAAAATCTTGAATTAAGCAAAGAAATCTTGAATTAAGCAAAAGATCTTGAATTAAGCAAAAAAAAAAAAAACTCTCGTCTTAAGCAAAAAATCTTGAATTAATCAAAAAAAATTTTGACTTAAGCAAAAATCCTGAATTAAGCAAAAATCTTGAATTTAGCAAAGAAAATTTTGAATTAAGCAAAAAAATCTTGAATTAAGCAAAAAATCTTGATTAAGCCAAGAAAATCTTGACATAAGCAAAAAAAAAAATCTCAAATCAAGTGAAAAATTGAATTAATTGAATTAAGCACAAGATCTGAATTATGCAAAAAAAAAAAAAAAAAACCCAAAACCTTGAATTAAGCAAAAAAAAAAAATCTTGAATTAAGCAAAAGATCTTGAATTAAGCAAAAAAAAAAACTTCATTAAGCAAAAAGATCTTGAATTAAGCTAAAAAATCTTGAATTAAGCAAAAAAAAAATCTTGAATTTAGCAAAGAAAATCTTGAATTAAGCAAAAGAAATCTTGAATTAAGCAAAAAATCTTGATTAAGCGAAGAAAATCTTGACAAGAAAAAAAATCTCAAATCAATCGAAAAATCTGGAATTAAGCAAAAAAAAAATCTTGAATTAAAGAAAAGATCTTGAATTAAGCAAAAAAAAAAAATCTTGAATTAAGCAAAGAAATCTTGAATTAAGCAAAAGATCTTGAATTAAGCAAAAAAAAACCCAAAAACCTTCATTAAGCAAAAAAAATCTTGAAATTAAGCAAAAAAAAAAAATCTTGAACTAAGAAAAAAAAAGATCTTCAATTAAACAAACAAAAAAAAAATCTTGATTTAAATAAAAAAAAATCTACCAATGGAACAAGTGACAATGATCTTGTTCAGATCTGTTAAAATCAGATTTTCCAGATCTATTGTCTGTAAATCAGTTCTTATATCTGACTGAAAGTTCCTCTTCAGGTGATTCTGTCTGAGTTTAAGTGTGATGAGATATTTGGACTAGAAATGAGAAAAATACACTTGATCAGATTCAGATTTTTGCAGTGTACGTTTGATTATTATTATTCTTTTTTATTATTACTGGTCAATTTGGTTCAGAGTCAAATAAAAACAAACTGGCATTAACTGTGTTGTCTTCCTTACAGTTATGTGTGGCTCCATCTGGACACAGGTTACGTTCAGGGAATGTGTGACCTTCTAGCTCCTCTGCTTGTGATTCTGGATGATGGTCAGTGGTACTTTTAAAACATCTGTCAGTCAGCTCTTTCTTTCCTAAATGCTCTAGGAGGTTTCATGGATACTAACTCTGACGGTATTGGATGCATGTGTTTTCCAGAGGTCATGGCGTTCAGCTGCTTCACTGAACTGATGAAAAGGATGAACCAGAACTTCCCCCACGGTGGTGCCATGGACTCCCACTTTGCCAACATGCGCTCTCTGATCCAAGTATGTACAGTAAATCCACATCCATGCACCTGAGGCTGCGTTCACACAGGACCTCTTAATGCACAAGTCAAATTTTTTTGTGTGAAATATGACTTTTTTGCCAGCCTGTCCATCCGTTTGTCTTTCTCAGTAAGAAATCTGTCTGGAATCGTGGGGCTTGAATCCAAATATGAAGGCGAGACCGAGTAAACCAATCACAAATTAGACCAGGGGTGTCAAACATGTGGCCCGGGGGCCAAATGCGGCCCGCCAAAGGTCCAGTTTGGCCCCTGGGATGTTTTTGCCAAGTGCAAAAATTCCACAGTCTTGAATTGAATTAAGCAAAAACAATGTAGCTTGAATTAAGGAAAAAAATTTTGAATTAAGCCAAAAAAAATCTTCAATTAAGTAAAAAAAAATCTTCAATTAAGCCAAAAAAAAAAAAATCTTCAGTTAAGTAAAAAAATCTTCAATTAAGCCAAAAAAAAAATCTCAAATTTAGCAAAAAATCTTGAATTAAGCCAAAAAAAATCTTCAATTAATTTAAAAAAAAAAGAAGCTTGAATTAAGCCAAAAAAAAAAAAATCTTCTAGTAAGTAAAAAAAAAATTTTTTTGAATTAAGACAAAAAAAAAATCTTCAATTAAGTAAAAAAAATCTTGAATTAAACAAAAAAAGTCTTCAATTAAGTAACAAAAATCTTCAATTAAGCCAAAAAAAATCTTCAATTGTGCAACAAATCTTCATTAAGCCAAAAAAAAATCTTCAATTAAGTAAAAAAAAAATCTTCAATTAAGCAAAAAAAAAAAATCTTCAATTAAGTGAAAAAATCTCAATTAAGCCAAAAAAAAATCTCCAATTAAGTAAAAAAAAATCTTGAATTAAGCCAAAAAAAATCTTCAATTAAGTAAAAACACTTCTTGAATTAAGCCAAAAAAAGTTTTCAGTTAAGTAAAAAAATCTTGAATTAAACAAAAAAAAACTTTAATTAAGTAAAAAAAAAAAAATCTTCAGTTAAGCCAAAAAAAAAATCTTCAATTGCACAACAAATCTTGAATTAAGCCAAAAAAAAATCTAGAATTAACAACTTAATTTTTTTCCCTTTGTTTTAGTGCAAAAAATAACATTAAATTATGAAAATATTACATTTACAAACTATCCTATAACACTAAAATGTGAATAACCTGAACAAATATGAACAACCTGAAATGTCTAAAGAAAATTCAGCCCAATTTGAACTATTTTTCTGCCTGTTCCTCAGTGTTAGTGTCTTTGTAGATCTGATCCATAATGCACATGTAGAATGATAAATTGAGGCAGAATATTGTTAAAATTGCACTAAATTTTCTTACGTTTTTTAATTTAAATTTCAGTTTCTTCAGGTTTTTTTTTTTTTTTTTTGTGGATAGTTAATAAAAGTAAGTATTTTCATAATTTAATGTTGTTTTTTTTTACAATAAACAAAGACAAAATTGCAGTTGTCATTATTTATAGGTTTATTATGTCATTATTTACTGGTCCGGCCCACTTCAGATCAGATTTAGCTGAATGTGGCCCCTGAACTAAAATGAGTTTGACACCCCTGGATTAGACCGACGTGACGCTTTTGTCAGAGGAACTTGAGAATGCAGGTGGAATCTGGAATTCAAGCCTTAATTTTGAATCAAGTAAAAAACCGACAACAGTTGGAAAGAGTCGTAGAACTGACTTTGACTCGCAACAAAAAGTAGTCGGTGCATATGACGCATTGCGAAACACCCCCCCCCCCCCAGACTTGTGATTGGTTGGTATAGAATAGATGGTGCATATTTCACAGTGATTGGCCCAATTCTAGAGCTGTGTATCGGCAAGAATCTGGCGATAAGATTCAAATCACAATACTAGGATCACAATACGATATATCATGATACTGTTAAATAGGCAATTTTTTATGGTTTTGTTTCTTTTTTTTTTAATTATTTTCCTGGAAAAATTGAATTACATCTGAAATATGCACAAATACTACACACATTTTTATTTGATCTGGATCAGATTTAGGACCACATATGAAAGTGGTCAGGGTCAGATTTAGGACCGCATATGAAAGTGGTCCGGGTCAGATTTAGGACCGCATATGAAAGTGGTCCGCATATGAAAGTGGTCTGGGTCAGATTTAGGACCGCATATGAAAGTGGTCTGGGTCAGATTTAGGACCACAAATGAAAGTGGTCTGGGTCAGATTTAGGACCACATATGAAAGTGGTCCGGTCAATTTAGGACCACATAGAAAGTGGTTTAGGTAGATTTAGGACCACATATGAAAGTGGTCTGGGTCAGATTTAGGACCACATAAAAGTGGTTTGGGTCAGATTTAGGACCACATATGAACGTGGTCTGGGTCAGATTTAGGACCACATAAGAAAGTGGTTTAGGTAGATTTAGGAACCACATATGAAAGTGGTCTGGGTCAGATTTAGGACCACATAAGAAAGTGGTTGGGTCAGATTTAGGACCGACATATGAACGTGGTCTGGGTCAGATGTAGGACCACATATGAAGTGGTCTGGGTTAGATTTAGGGCCACATATGAAAGTGGTCTGGTTAGATTTAGGACCACATATGAAAGTGGTTTGGGTCAGATTAGGACCCGCATATGAAAGTGGTCGGGTCGATTTAGGACCGCATATGAAAGTGGTCTGGGTCAGATTTAGGACCACATAAGAAAGTGGTCTGGGTCAGATTTAGGACCACATAAGAAAGTGGTTTAGGTCGATTTAGGACCACATATGAAAAGTGGTCTGGGTCAGATTTAGGACCACATAAGAAAGTGGTTTAGGTCAGATTTAGGACCACATATGAAGTGGTCCGGGTCAGATTTAGGACCACAAATGAAAGTCATGGTCTGGTCAGATTTAGGACCGCATATGAAAGTGGTCCGGGTCAGATTTAGGACCGCATATGAAAGTGGTCCGGGTCAGATTTAGGACCGCATATGAAAGTGGTCTGGGTCAGATTTAGGACCATATGAAAGTGGTCTATTCAATTCAGGACCGCATATGAAAGTGGTCTACATCAGATTTAGGACCACATATGAAAGTGGTTTGGGTCAGATTTAGGACTGCATTGAAAGTGGTTTAGGTCAGATTTAGGACCACGTATGAAAGTGGTCCGGGTCAGATTTAGGACCACAAATGAAAGTGGTCCGGGTCAGATTTAGGACCGCATATGAAAGTGGTCCGGGTCAGATTTAGGACCGCATATGAAGTGGTCGGTCAGATTTAGGACCGCATATGAAAGTGGTCCGGGTCAGATTTAGGACCGCATATGAAAGTGGTCTGGGTCAGATTTAGGACCACATATAAGTGGTCTATGTCAGATTCAGGACCGCATATGAAAGTGGTCTACATCAGATTTAGGACCACATATGAAAGTGGTTTGGGTCAGATTTAGGACCGCATATGAAAGTGGTTAGGTCAGATTTAGGACCACGTATGAAAGTGGTCCGGGTCAGATTTAGGACCACAAATGAAAGTGGTCCGGGTCAGATTTAGGACCGCATATGAAAGTGGTCCGGGTCAGATTTAGGACCGCATATGAAAGTGGTCCGGGTCAGATTTAGGACCCATATGAAAGTGGTCCGGGTCAGATTTAGGACCGCATATGAAAGTGGTCTGGGTCAGATTTAGGACCATATGAAAGTGGTCTATGTCAGATTCAGGACCGCATATGAAAGTGGTCTACATCAGATTTAGGACCACATATGAAAGTGGTTTGGGTCAGATTCAGGACCGCATATGAAAGTGGTCTACATCAGATTTAGGACCATATGAAAGTGGTCCGGGTCAGATTTAGGACCGCATATGAAAGTGGTCCGGGTCAGATTTAGGACCGCATATGAAAGTGGTCTAGGTCAGATTTAGGACCGCATATGAAAGTGGTCTATGTCAGATTCAGGACCGCATATGAAAGTGGTTTGGGTCAGATTTAGGACCACATATGAAAGTGGTTTGGGTCAGATTAGGACCGCATATGAAAGTGGTTTAGGTCAGATTTAGGACCACTATGAAAGTGGTTGGTCAGATTTAGGACCACGTATGAAAGTGGTCCGGGTCAGATTTAGGACCACAATGAAAGTGGTCCGGGTCAGATTTAGGACCGCATATGAAAGTGGTCCGGGTCAGATTTAGGACCGCATATGAAAGTGGTCCGGGTCAGATTTAGGACCGCATATGAAAGTGGTCCGGTCATTTTAGGACCGCATATGAAAGTGGTCTGGGTCAGATTTAGGACCACATATGAAAGTGGTCTATGTCAGATTCAGGACCGCATATGAAAGTGGTCTACATCAGATTTAGGACCACATATGAAAGTGGTTTGGGTCAGATTTAGGACCGCATATGAAAGTGGTTTAGGTCAGATTTAGGACCACGTATGAAAGTGGTCTGGGTCAGATTAGTGCTGCTCCGACTGTCTGTAACAGATCAGATCCAGGTCACATGTGGGTAAATAAATCAGTTGAGACCACATTGACCCACATGTGAACCTAACCTCAGTGTATGACCACATGTGGATGCACAGTAACTACAGTATAATCATCTGTTCTTCTACCAAACAGATCCTGGACTCAGAGCTGTTTGAACTGATGCAGCAGAATGGAGACTACACCCACTTCTACTTCTGCTATCGCTGGTTTCTCCTGGACTTTAAACGAGGTGAGTGGAAATGCAAGGGGTCACGGTATTTGTTCGTCACCCTCAGTTCTTTACGTCTTCGTATAACGAGACACATGACGTCCAGATCAGACACAAACACTGCACACCACAAGGTCAGACACAGACGAGCAAAAGCATCAACACACACACACACACACACACACACACACAACACACTTCTTCAACAGCTTCTTCACTGACACAGTCTGACTCTGGGCCAACACTAAACAACTAGGTATAGTGTAATATAATATATGTATTAGGGATGCAACAATTACCGGTATAATGATAAACCACTGTAAAATCGCCAATGGTTAGAATTACCATTTAAATCAGACCTGGGCAAAGTAAGGCCCGCAGGCCACATGCTGACCCTGACCGGCCCGCATGAGGTCACTGGCATATTAAAAGTCAATGCAAATATATGTCATGGTAATAGATGCAACCAGCGCAACGGCACAGCTTTTATTTTGTAGGATCCGCTAAATTAGCGTTTTTTCGCACATACTTTCCGTACTCAGCATAAAGCTTATGGTTATAATACTTATTGGTTTGTTGGTCAGTTTCAGCCCATTAAGATGTCACTAACCCAAAAAAAGAAAGAAAGTTTGATTAAGAATGCAAAGATTTTAACAAGACATGGACTTCTAAGTATTTCTTCACTTAAGTCAGAAAAGGAACTGAGATGCAAACAAACAAAGCTGCATTTATGGTTTTTAATGTAAAGTTAACATGGAGCCGGGTTTTGCACATTTTCGGAAATGTTTTTGTGAATATTCATTAAATAGTTATATTCTGTGCTCCACCTTTTCATTGTGTCATTGTATTGTTTCATTTACTGTTTTATAGAGATATACTGTATATTGAGCAGAGCTGCAAGTGCATTGATTCGGCCCTTAATAATTGTCAAAGTTTCTCATGTGGCCCCATGAGAAAATTAATTGCCCCCCTTGTTTAAATTATAATTATTATGATAACTGTGTTTGATTACCACACTGTTAGGGGAGAAAAAATCTATGTAAAGATCTGCTTTATGTCAAATATATTTGAGTATAGTTTTAATTTATTACAATTTAAATTTTCTATACCTAATATTTGGAACTAATATTCACTTTTAAAGTCTTTGAAAAGGTTCGTTAAACATCTGTGTGTTATTTATGCAATAAATTATATACATTTTTCAAATTGGATTTTTTTTTTGTGTGTGTTTTCTGGCCTTTTGTGTTGATATAGTAGGTTAAAGTGAAAAAAATAATAGGCAGATGATATAGACCACAGGTGTCAAACATGCGGCCCGGGGGCCAAATCCGGCCCACCAAGGGTCTAATCCGGCCCGTGGAATGAATTTGTGAAATGCAAAAATTACACTCAAGATATTAACAGTCAATCCTTTTACTTTAGGGTCCATACTTAAAGCCCTACTTTAGTCTCGAGTGGGTCAGATCAGTAAAATACTACCATAAAAACCTACAAATAATGACAATTCCAAAATTTTCCTCTGTTTGAGTGTAAAAAAAAGTGAAACTACATGAAATGTGTAAATTTACAAACTAGCCTTTCACAAAAAAATATGAAAAACTAGAATTGTGTTAAGAGAAGTAAGTGTAATTTGACTAATATTCTGCCGGTTACTCAAATATTTTGTAAATTTGCAGCTCCGCTGTGATCTGTAAGTTGTAATGCACATTTATAAATGATAAGCAGAGGCAGAATACGGTTAAAATTGCACTCATTTTTCTTAATAAATTTCAGTTTTTTCATGGTGGTTCATCTTATTCACATTTTTAAAAGGACAGTTTATAGATGTAAACATTTCCATAATGTAATTGTACTTTTTTCACTATAAAACACATTGAAATGTTTGGAGACGGCATTATTTATATATTATTATGTTATTAATTAACTGGTCCGGCCCACTTCAGATCATATTGGGAAGATGTGGCCCCTGAGCTAAAGTGAATTTGACACCCCTGATATAGATGAAGTTGTGCCGAAAAAAGATACCAAACATGGGTATAGTAAATATTTGTTTATATAGTATATAAAGGTAAAATCAAAAGTACTGAAAAACAGACAAAATAGGCTCAGACCACTAAGGGTTAATATTTGAATGTTTCTGCCAAGAGAAAGTGCATTATGTCAATTATTTTATTTGTTTTTGTTTTTTTTTGTTTGTTTTTTTTTCAAAATACAACTTGGTTAAGTATTTCAGTGTGTGTAAGTACTTTTTGAACATTTTGAGCACAATTTCAATAATACTGTGATAGTAATGATAACCGTGATAATTTTGGTCACAATAACCGTGATATGACATTTTCATATTGTTACGTCCCTAATATGTATGTAATTATATTGTCTCCTGGGTCAGTCCAATACACAATGGTCTCATCTTCCCCTTTACATAAGGCTTCATGTACTTTATATAAATATAGATATAGATGTATGTGTCTATTTTGATAGAATAGTGTGTCTTTGTGTCTTTTCATGTGACTGATCGTCTGTCCAGCAGTTCCTATGCATATAAGCATAAATGGTAACCAAATGTCTTGAAGTTTCTTGACTGATGCTCAGATGTTTGGTTCTTTGAACAGAAATGGTGTATGATGACGTGTTCTCGGTGTGGGAAACCATCTGGGCGGCCAAGTACAACTCCTCAGAACACTTTGTGCTCTTCATAGCTCTGGCTCTTGTGGATGTACAGAGACATCATCCTAGAGAACAACATGGACTTCACAGACATCATCAAGTTCTTCAATGGTAAGGTTCTAAAATCATCTGAATACAGTTCATTTGTAACAGTACAGATGAAGTATGGGCTCTTCTGCTGGACCACATGGGACCGTAGTTCAGCAGGCAAACTGTGGTTCAGTTTTAGGCTCAGATGTACTGATGAGGTTCCATGAAACACCAGGACCGGAGACGCATGGACACAAACCAGAGCAGTTAAAGTTGGGTTGTGTCATCAGTTTATGATACTGTGGTGCAGTGACGTGTGCTGAGCTTCATGTCTGCTGACGCACTGACTCAGAATCACATCTACAAACTTCTACAAATATCTACAAACATCTACAAACATCTATAAACATCTATGAACTTCTACAATACTACTAACTTCTACAAACATCTACAAACTTCTACAAACATCTACAAACTTCTACAAACATCTACAAACTTCTACAAACATCTACAAACTTCCACAGACATCTGTGAACATCTACAACATCTACAAACATTTATGAACATCTACAAACATCTACAAACATCTACAAACATTTATGAACTTCTACAAACATCTATAAACATCTACGAACATCTACAAACTTCTACAAAGATCTACAAACATTTATGAACATCTACAAACATCTACAAACATCTAGGAACTTCTACAAACTTCTACAAGCATCAATAAAACATCTACAAACTTCTACAAACATCTACAAACATTTAGAACTTCTACAAACATCTATAAACATCTGCAAATGTGAACATCTACAAATATCTACAAATATCTACAAACATCTACAAACTTCTACAAACATCTATGAACATCTACAAACATCTAAAAACATCTACAAACATCTACAAACTTCTAGAAAGATCTACAAACATCTATGATCATCTACAAACATCTACAAACATCTATGAACATCTACAAATTTCTACAAACATCTACAAACATCTACAAACATCTATGAATATCTACAAACATCTACAAACATCTACAAACATCTATGAATATCTGCAAACATCTACAAACTTCTACAAATTTCTACAAACATCTACAAACTTCTACAAACATCTACAAACTTCTACAAATTTCTACAAACTTCTACAAACTTCTACAAACATCTACAAACTTCTACAAACATCTACAAACTTCTACAAACTTCTACAACATCTACAAACTTCTACAAACATCTACAAACATCTACACTAAACATTACACTAAATGTTGTCATTGAGTTCTCTTTTTTTCTCCCTACATATTAATAAGGTAAAACAGTGTGATCTAAGTAGAGTCGACCTGTTGTACATCCCAGTGACTTTAACTTCTTTCTCATCAGAAATGGCAGAGCGACACAACGTTCCCCAGGTCCTGGCGATGGCGCGAGACCTGGTCCACAAAGTGCAAACGCTGATAGAAAACAAGTGATTCTGGACACGTGGGCTTTAGTTTGTGTTCGATAGTTTCAAAGATACTGACACAATCACATAGAAGTTCCGTATTAAAGAAAAACTACATTGTAGATGAAATGCAGCATTTAAGTGTTGAAAATATAGCACCAACTGTCGAAGCTGACCATTATTTCAGATCTGTGTAGAACTTTCTCTCTCCAGTTGTACCTCCGTGTTCAAGAGATGCAATGATTGTCAGTAAATTCTTTTTACAGTTTTATCGGTTTTACTTAGTGAATGTACCCTGATTAAAAACTGCTTCAGGATGTTGTTTATTTTGCCTTAAAATTAGCTCATTTTTCAGGGATACACCAACCAAATTCTGCACTGCATTGGTATTTGATGACTTTTATTCATTTGTTCGAACTAGTAGAATTCTACCTTGTTATGTGAGTAAAAAAAACTTGATTATTTTGTTCTAACGGTAGCTGCCATGATACTCTTAAAAGAATATTTTCAGTGTTATTTTATTGAAATTGTAGCTCTGCTTACACATCTCGTGATGATACACTTCTGGTATATTTTGCGTCCTAGTATCAGAGGTGGATCCATGGTTTGGTTTGTGAACGTGTGAAGCTCCACTTCCTTCCCTCCTCTGGGCTGTTCATCCAGTTGGATCCAAACAGAAGGTTCTGTTGGTTCGTGGTCTGGTTCTCTATAGCCATGTGAAACGTTGTGGCCTCTGAGGACCTGATGGGTCTCTTCTGTTTCACCTCTAACACTCATCTGTCACCTGTGCATCAGCAGTGACCGCTCAGAGTTTACAGCAACAGAGTACTGTATGGGATTTATGTGAATATGACGGCGAAGAAGATGAAAGATACGACAAAACTAAAATTAATACTAAAAATGCTGCGTACACATAAAGTCCAAAACTAAAATGGATAGCATATGACAGTAAATTTATTCCATCCAAAACTGACCAAAACTATAAATATTGGGTAACCAAGGGAGTTACAGCTTGGTGTGTTCTGGAAAATAATGGGAGGCTGGAGAGTTTCCAAACTTTGGCACAAAAATATCAGTTTGAGAAACATGATTTTTTCCGTTATCTTCAAAAGAGAGACTATTATAAAGGGGAAATACAGGTGGGACCCTCCATGGAAGAGAGCAATGTGGTTCAAATCATGACTAAAGCATATAAAGATAGCAATATTAGGATAATCTCAGCATTATATAAAGCCTTAATAAATCTCGACAAGCAAACAACTTACTATTTAAAAGTGAAATGGGAAAGAGAATTTGATATAGAAATTGATGATATAGATTGGCTAAATGTGGAAATTACATCATACAACTACTAGCTCTCGGACATGGAGGGAATTTGCCTGGAAAAGTCTTATAAGATTTTTTTTACACCCAAGTTTTAAAATATACAGTTACAGAGGATCAGGAATGTTGGAGAGAATGCGGGGAGACGGATGTTGACCATTCTCATGTTTTTTGGAAACTTTCGGAATATTGGGAATCTGCAATGTCCTATGTCAAGTATTAGGGTACACAATTCCAAAAAAACCTTAAATTCTGTATTTATGCAACTTCGGTGATGGCATTATACGTGAATACGATAAATATTTGGTAAAGGTGATGTTGATAGCTGCAAAAAAATGTATAACAAGGAATTGGGGGAAGATGAACGTACCATCAAAGGATCAATGGATAACTATGATCGAGGACATATTTCTAATGGAAAAACTAACACACAGATTGAGACTACAAGAACCACAAATGAACAAAAAGTGGAAAAAATGGACATTATATAAGCAAAATAATTGATAAGACTGTGTACCCAGACTTATGTATGTTGTTGTGTTTTCTTTTGTTGTTCTTTTAAAACTAATACAGGGTGGAAGCAAAATTTACAATGAACATTTAGTTGTTTTTTCTCAGCAGGCACTGCGTCAATTGTTTTGAAACCAAACATATATGATGTCATAATCATACCTAACACTATTATCCATACCTTTTCAGAAACTTTTGCCCATATGAGTAATCAGGAAAGCAAACGTCAAAGAGTGTGTGATTTGCTGAATGCACTCGTCACACCAAGAAGATTTCAAAAATTTGGAGTGTCCATAAAGACTGTTTAGAATGGAAAGAAGAGAATGACTATGAGCAAAACTATTACCAGAAGTCTGGAAGATACTATTAAAGAAGAATGGGAGAAGTTGTCACCCGAATATTTGAGGAACACTTGCGCAAGTTTCAGGAGCGTGTGAAGGCAGTTATTGAGAAAGAAGGAGGACACATAGAATAAAAACATTTTCTATTATGTACATTTTCTTGTGGCAAATAAATTCCATGACTTTCAATAATAATTGGTCATACACTGTCTTTCAATCCCTGCCTCAAAATATTGTAAATTTTGCTTCCCCACCCTGTAAATATGTTACCAAAAAAAAAAAAAAATTAATACTAAAACTAAACAAAAACTAAGCATTTAGAAAAAAATGAAAACGAATAAAAACTCGCAAACCTGCTCTAAAAACAAATTAAAACTAACTCAGTTAGAGAAAAAAGTCCAAACTAAATAAAACTATAATGAAAATCCAAAACTATTATAACCTTAACCCTTACCCCTACCTTTTACCTCACCCCTCCCCCTTACCCTACCCCTTGGCCCTCCCTTACTCTTCCCCCTTGTCTCTACCCCTTACCCTTAAATCTCCGTTTGGAGGGTCAAACAGCCCTCCAAACCCAAAAACCCTCCCCCTTACCCCCCCTCTGACTCATCGAGAATCAGGACACCCCTACCCTTCACCTGAACGTGCAAAATGGAGGGGGAGGGCTAAGGGGGAGCCAAGGGGTGAATTGGGATCGGTCCAACCTATCTTCGTCTTCCGCCCAGTATTCCTCAACAGTCGCCTCAGAATCAGCTCGACTACAACACATTACTCTTCCGTCCAGAGTTTCCGTTTGTCAGAACTTCTACGACCTGATCTTCACCAAGTTCACACATGAGGGGGGGCACCAAAACAAACAACTCACTAAAGCAAACACTTCTGTTTAGTGGTTGCTACTAGTTGAATAATTTACCATTAGTTTTATGTATAAGTTTGAGAGATAGCCAAGTGAATCCTCTGTTAAACCAATACAGTGAAAATAAAAAATTAATTGAAGTTTAAAGTGACGGTAAAATCTACAATAAAACGTGAATATGACTAAACAGGTGGTTCCAGGCATAACAAGCCCCGCCCCTCACATGTATTGTTCCTACTTTGTCATGGATCCAGCTGATGTCATCATGTCTGTGTGTGCTGATGTCATATCAACTGCCTCTATATCGTGACGAGTTTGAAGGAAATTCAAACAAAATGGATGTTTTTACATTTGAAATTTCACCATTATAAGGAAATGGAAAAAAATTTTAAAAATTTATAAATAATTTGAACTTTGACCTATTTTTTCCAAATTTAATCACATCTATTCTGGGTCACTGGTAATCTATAAACCCAGTTAGGTATGAATTCAACAAACTGAACCAAAAACAATAGTCCTTGTCCTCCTTTTTTTCTTTTTTTTTCTTTTTTTTTGTGTGTGGGGGGGTTAAAACAGATGGAGTTTGCAAC